>NC_056731.1:395472271-395474771 GCF_019279795.1 Protopterus annectens
TTACATCAAGAATCTCCATGGCAATACCCAAGTTTGCTCTGAGTTACTGCACAATGGTACTTCCTATACTGAACCAACAGATATTGCCAACATACTGGCTGACAGATTCAGTGCCAGTTTTACCCCTCTATCCCCCCTAAAGGACCAAGTACAATACCGAAGGAATGCCAGGCACTCAGCACTACTGCAGCACAAGTTACAGCTGCATTGTCCAAGGCCAAGAATGCATCTTCCATGGGACCCAACAATATCCCTGGATGTGTTCTACATGAACTACAAAGTGAACTAGCACCACATCTGTGTGCCCTGTCCAGTCACAGCCTCACCTCAGGCTTTGTCTCTACTGAATCATGCACTGCTACAGTCATCCCTCTCCATAAAGGGACTACAGACCCTGGGAATTATTGCCTCTTTAGCCTGACAAGTCTGATATGTAAGGCTATGGAGCGCATCATCATGAACCTAATTAACAAGGATATAGAGAATCTCGAAACTCTAGATCCCATGCAATTTGGTTTTGTGAAAGGTAGATCTTGCCTGCTCAACCTGGTTGACATCTTTGAGTCAGTCACTAGAGCTGTGGATAAAGGCAAGGCAGTTCTTACAGCCTACTTCAATCTGGCCAAGGTCTTTGCTACCATTCCCCACACAGGAATTATTGGAAAACTCACCAAGCTAGCCATCAACCCCTATATCACTAGGTGAGTTGCAAATTGGCTCACAGATAGAACCCACAGTGTGAAAGTAGCAGACTCCAAATCAGACTGCTGACCAGTCACAAGTGGAGTCCCACAGGGATCGGTCCTGGGTCCTCTCCTGTTTGGCATCTATTTCTCAGAAGTTCAGGCCAACACGGAGGGACTCTGGCTGACCACGTTTGCAGACAAATGCAAGCTTGGAGCCATTATTAACTCTCCAAGTGATGTAGACATCCTACAGAAAGGCCTCACTGAGACCAATGACTGGTGTTGAAACTATGGCCTTAAGCTTAATGCCAAAAAATGCGTCATCATCCCCTTTGGGAAAAACTCAGTTCCCACTAATTACCACATCGATGGGAGCGCACTGAACACTGAAGGCATTATAAGAGATCTGGGGACACAGGTTGACAGCAACCTCTCCTTCAACTACCACATCACCACTGTGATAAGAAAATCCTTCTATGTGGCACATCTCATTACCAAGGGTTTTGCATACAGGAAGAAAGACGTCGTCATCTCTTCTCTACTCTTCCCTCATTAGGCCAGTCATCGAGTATAATGCCTCATTTCGCATGTACCTCACTAGACACATGCAGCAGTTGGAAAGGCCATAAAAGTACATCACGAAGAGGATCCCAGACATTAAACACATGTCCTGCATGGACAGACTAAAAAAACTCCAGCTATTCTCTGTCTCATATCGTCTACTAAGAGGGGATCTCTGCTTGACTTACAAAGCCATGTCTGACCCAGCTCTGTTAGAAATGCTACATCTAAAGAAATCCCGATCCCTCCATAACACATGCTCCAGAGACCTCAACCTCATTACCACAATCATCAGAACATGCTGGAGGGACAGGTTCATAACCCAGAGACTGTCCATGCTCTGGAATAGACTTCCCATACATGTCATGCAGAGCACCTCACTTGCCCTCTTCAAGAGCAATCTTGATGAGTGGATGGGAAATAGAAAGTTCATTCCAGGGATCACTCCAGTGGCTGTACTTGATAGAGGTACTGGGAACTAACGACGGGTGGCACGATACCAGGGCACTTCTATGGGGTAGGTATGTAAAGGCTCCAAGACCATTAGCCTAGTACACACTTATGAACCTATGAACATGTGGGAGAAACAGACAAATGCAGATTCTGTAAAACAGAACTGGAAACAGTTGCACATCTTTTTTCTAGGTGCGAAAGACTGTTGCAATGGGGATTGGATGAACATTACAATACTGAAGTAGGTGAGAAGCATTGGAAACATAAAATGCAAAGCATTATAGAGAATGATGAAGTTAATATCACATGGGATCACCTATTACCAAGAGTTCAAAAACAGATATGAGAAAACCAAATATTGTAGTCCATGAAAAGAAGACAAAAGTACAATTGATCATTGAAATTGCTAAATCCAATGATTATAGTGTCTTACATGCAGAGAGACATACAATACTAGGATTTGCAGGAAGAAATGAGGGCAATGTGGGAGAAGGATACCCTGACAGTTCCAACAGTACTAGGAGCAATGGGACTTTAAACAGTGTTATTTAGATATGCTACTGATACATGTAACTTCATATGAATTTCAGAAGGAATCAGTTCTGAACACATTGCAGTTGCTGTGAAGAGCACTTTTGGTTAACTTCAAAGACTGAAACAATGCTAATTTAATGAATTTTAATCATACTTTGACTTAGGAATAGGGTCCATTCTTGCCATGGTATTAGAAAGCCAAAATACATGGAGAAATTAAAAAGAAAGTTTTTATGTGTAAATATATACATGGAATTTTGTTACCC
>NC_056731.1:395479771-395482271 GCF_019279795.1 Protopterus annectens
AAGTTATACTCAAGCCCTTCTTGTCAGATAGACCCTTGAAGCACTAATTTTTTTAGCTTTTGGTTTTAGCTTTGGTTAGGTGGTTCCTTTTTTTTGGTGTATGTCTTTTTTTGAGATGCATGCCTTTTTGAGTTGTATGTCTTGTTTGTACTGAATGCATTTTTTGTATTTTGTATTTTATATGTCTTTTAGGAAGAAATGTTAGTCTTAATATTCTTAATAAGTAGACGTATTTCATTTTTTATTATAGGCTTTTCATTTATATAACTTCTTTTGTTTATACATTTTATATATATATATTTATTTATGATTAGGACAAGTTTTTGTATCTGCCCTGATTTATATTTATATGTATGTTTTGTTTTTACTGTCTTTGATAGTATAATTTATGCATTTTGACTGTTTGTGTTTTTAAATACTTAATTAGTTGATCCACATGGTTGATTGAGACTAATTGAATGTTTATGAGTGTATATATAATGTAATTAAAAGCTGCATTGTTTGTTGAAAGTCTGAAGAAGCGTCATTGGAGATGCAAAAGCACTTACTTTATTAAATATTCCTTTGCCGTGTTTGCTGCCTCTTTTTTATTTTTATCCTAATAACATAAGAGTACGTGTGAGAAAATAATTCATAGTAGAAGCCAATAAGATGTGCACAACACTTGGCCAGTAGCAGACCAGCAATTGAAGAGAATGAGATAGCTATCAAGATTTAAGCTGTGTAGTCCCTAATATATGCAGTAGTGATTACTGTATAAACTCAAGAATGAGGTAAGACGCCAGAGCAGCTATGACTAAGTTAAATATGGCTAGAAATAGACCAAAGTTCTCAGTGATAATGGAAGCAGCTACAGTGGTGGGGGATGCATTATGTTGCTGCAGAGTACACTATGATTTTAGAAATTATACTACCTACATAGCAGTACTAATACCAAGTACAGCAAAGTATCTTTACCACTTAGGCTTGTTCTGATTGAGAGTTAGCAAACTGACCACACAATGTACATTACAATACAGTATTTGTAGAGTCTGAAATATCCTAGCTTAACCTGAGAGATGCAAAGTTTGTAAATTAAGGCAGAAGGTACTTCATTCTAAAGCTGCAAATAACACATGAGGTTTAGTATATTCCAAATGTGCACAGCATCAGGGCTGTGAACCATGATGTAAATTGCAAAAGGTGAATATAGGGAGGGAGGATTTTACTTAAAGGGAGTTCTGTACTGCAAGCATTGTTCTCATGCTCAGGAATGCTGGAGAAAGTCACATAAATGAATATACTATTGTGAATTTGTTACAGGAAGCCTACATGCCTCTGGAGAGATCTAAGTGCACTGTCTAGAAGTGAGTTGTTCTGAGTCAGACAGCATTATCTATTGTCAAAGTGGAACTAGTTGCAGTTTCAAATGGATAAAACAACTGGGTCATAGGTAGTTACTAGGCTTCTGATTTGGGAAGAGCTTAAGAAGTTTAGCCTTATATTCCCATATTAGTTTTTAGCCATAACATTTGCATACAAAAAACAGATGCGAGCAGAACAAGAATATGTTGGGGCATTTACTTGTTGCTTTTATCTATGAGAGACACGGGTGCTAATTGGGGGGTGAATTTCTGGTTTCACATTTGTTCATCCAAATTATGTTTGAATAGAGTAAGAGAAGTACTTTGCTTTATGTGGAGTGGAAGACAGTTCCATAGAAGAAATATTCTCTGTGATATATATCTATTCCTGTAACACATTTTATTTATGTTGCGAAACAGACTGAAATCACTTGAGCAGGTGTTTGTTTTATCATAGGACTTGTGAATGTGTAATTGGTCTGAGAGGACAGGGTCTGTTGAGAGTCTATGTGAGGCAGAGGTAATCTCTTAGTAGTCTGCATGATACCAAGAAACAGAACAAGACTTTGAGACAGCCTTAAGTGTTGTGGTTGGTCTATATATGTCAAGTGTTTGGAGAGATACATACTGAATGGGGCGTTATATTCAATGACTGGCATGATGAAAGTTGAGCACAGTGGAATAATTGCATTCTTGGATCTGGACTCTATGCATTTAGATATAAGCTGTGAGATGAAAAAAAGATTTCCTAATAATAGTGTGAATATGTGGTTGTCAAGACAGTTCATTGTAGACAAAGATTCCCAGATCCCTGACTATGGGATCAACTTTCAAGGGTGGGTTGTCAATGTGATAGTTACAACAGAAGTCATACTTGTTGAAGGCTATGATTATGCATTTTTTGGCAGTTAGTTTTAGCCCATGGTTTTGTCATGGGGAAGGCTATCTAGTGTAGTAGTCTATGTTTCTGTGTGTTCAGTGCAGTTAACTGAGTTTGGTGGAGATTTGAAGCTTGCCAATATTTCACTTAGGAGTAGGTAGTTAGTCTTAAAAAAAATTTCTAAAGATACTTTGGAGGAAGGGGTCTCTGGTTTCAGTTTTATTTTGAAGGAAATGGCTTTATGGTTAAACCTAAAAAGTGATACAGATATAGGTTC
>NC_056731.1:395484771-395494771 GCF_019279795.1 Protopterus annectens
ACCCTATGTTTGTGAGGTAAACATCTTAACTGTTATGCCAACCCCCAACCCCTGGGAATGTCCCAGAGTTCAGTATGCTTAGCAGTAGGTATACATTTTTTCCAGGAGGATACAGTTACCCCTGTAGCTACATGGACTTATGTGTGGCACATAACAGTCAGACACCAACAGCAGTTTCTCTTTGCACAGTCAGTACCCTTTGATAACCTTGTGGTCTGATAGCTGGTCAGTCAGGAGCCACTAGTGATCCTATGAAGGTGCTTCATTGTTACAGGCCATACAGCAGTTGATCAAAGCTCCTTTGCCATCAGTATGTTTGCCTACAGGGCATTGGCTACAGTAAATGATGCCCTACTGCTTCTTATTTATCTGTTACATACTTGCTGAGGCTGGGGTGTTTTTCCATTTTATAATCATGTGTTATGTGTGGATTGCAAGGGGTCACGAGTTTATGGGATTGTTTGTAATACTCAGCAGCTTGCAAGTTGCTGGAACCTTTCTTCATATACATACTTCAACTGTGGTTGTTCTTTTGGAATCACCCATGTTTTGGGATGTCTGCAACTGTGCATTGTATCTTGCCACAGGAAAAAAATTGCTTTGGAATGTGGCTGACAATCTGTTATTCTACAAATTTAAAACCACACTGTTTATTATTAACATTTTTAGTTTTAAAACTATTGTTGTTTCCCATCTTAACAATATCATAATAAAGTTTTGTAATGCATAGTGTTTAAGTCCAAGAGGTTTTACAAACTCAAATTAACTGCAGTCACAAATGCCTAAATAAATAATAATAATAAAAACTCCAAAATCCAAGATACAAAAACTAAGAAATTAAAACAAAAACAACTGGCAACTTCACTGGACTGAATCCATAAAGTTTAATGAAGCACTTTTCGTCCAAATACTTCTTTGAACTTCATCAGATACTAACATTTACAAAAATCAAGTTTAAATAGTCATGTTTAACCGTGATTAAAATCAGCTGGTCTCTCCATCTTAAAATTTAAAGGAACAGTAGTTAAAATAGCATTGTGAACATAATATGCATTTTCCTGTTCTTTAAAACTGCCTTATTTAACAAGCAAATTAATACATTTATTGCAGCAGCAACATACCTCTCAACCTCTTAGAGTGAAAAATATGGACAAAGCCTAACATGATGAAGGGACAAATAGGGACAGATTTTAAATATTGCTCTTACAAACTTAGAAAGTTGATAGAATAATAGGTTTTGCATTAACATGAATTTTCTGAAGGATGTGGAGTCTTAAACTCAAATGTTTGTCATTATTTCATGACTGCAATCCTCAGCTATTTGCCAGAAAGGGACAGATATTAGGGGGAAAACTCCGAAAATATGACGCAGAAATCTGGACATTCCGTGAAAACCTGTACAGTTGAGAGGTATGAGCAGCAATATGGTGAAAATCATATATGAAAATTGTGTGTACATACCCATTCTGAGTATACAACACCTTACTGGGTTGAATGACTATTTTATGAATGATAGTCAGGTTAATATGGAAAATCAGGTCCAGGACACAATCATTGGGACAGGTATGAACCAAACTGATTTCATAATGAGCTATATTACAACTTTTAACCTTGATTATCGTCACATAAAAAACATACTGATAAAAAAATGGAATATTCTGTTAGAGGACAAACTAATAGTGGATAAATTGGGTACAGTACCAAGATGCATTACTAGGAAGGGTAGAACACTCAAGAATATATTTGAGTGTGAGTGCAGGATCCAATCATATGCAATAGGGATGAAACAATGTGGTAGTTGCCCCTACTGCAAATACATTCATGTAGGTGCATCACTGCACATAAACAACACACATTTGAGTAACAGAAGAAAAGTTAATTGCAACTCCAAAATGAACATATATATGGCTAAATGTCAAAATTGTGATTCATTCTACGTTGGTAAATATGAACATATATATTGTATTAATAAACACAAACTGGACAATGCTTTAGCAAAGCATATAGAACAATATCCAGAACATGCATTTAAATTCTGGATACTTGATCAAGTGGACAGTAATCCAAGAGGGGGACCATTCACCTTATTATTAGAAAAGTTGGAATTGCTCTGGTAAATCTGTATCAATGTTTATAACTTTCCAGGACTGAACGACATGTGTTCTATCACATGCTGTTTAAAACTGAAAAGCTTAATGAGATGAAATACTGTAGTAACAACATTATAGAAATTATGTTTTACTTATTAATTTTTTACTTGAAAATGTTTATAATGTAAGGTTAGATAAATGAGGAGACTCTACATTTTTTACAGAATTTTCATATATGATTTTCACCATATTGCTGCTGCGATAAATGTATTCATTTGCTTGTTAAATAAGGCAGCTTTAAAGAACAGGAAAATGCATATTATGTTCACAAAGCTATTTTAACTACTGTTCCTTTAAATTTTAAGATGGAGAGACCAGCTGATTTTAATCATGGTTAAACATGACTATTTAAACTTGATTTTTGTAAATGTTAGTATCTGGTGAAGTTCAAAGAAGTATTTGGACGAAAAGTGCTTCATTAAACTTTGTGGATTCGGTCTTCAGTGAAATTGACAGTTATTTTTTTTTCATTTTTTAAATAATAATAATAGTTATAGATTATCTAGCACACATTACCTACAGAAAAAAAAAGGGTTTACTATTAACAGGTTATGCAAGTTTTTTTACATTAGTCCTTATTACATTTATCTACACCACAGGGTTTCCCCTAAAGCAAGACAGTTTACCATTAATACGATATGCACATTTGTCTGAATCATACAGTGCTTATTACATTTATGCATATCACAGGGAAAACATTTTGTGATTTGAGCATCCCCCCACACACCTTTTTATATTGAAAACAAGTGTTTCAAAATAACTAAAGCTCTCAAGAAATAAGTTAGTTACTGGAAACGCAAACAGGGTGAGGGTGTATACGAGCCATATAATATATATAGTTATCTACCTTCATTTTACAGTGTTACTCAGTCCTGTTTTGTTTACAGGGGTAGGCAACCCCTGAGACTAGTGCTAAAGAGTGACATTTAAGCATGTTTGCCTTGGTGAACAGATAAAGCTCCCTTGATTAGTGACATCAGAGCGTTACTTTTTTACTTTGCTGACAGGATGTTTTCTCCAAATTTGAGCAGATTTATTGCTTGTAGTCAATAGCAAATACAATATATATAGCTAAAACATATTTGAATATCTGAGTCTCACTCCCCTCCCCAATTTAACATTTTGCAAGAGTAGGAACTATTGCCCCATTAGCCTGATGAGTCTGATATGCAAAGCTATGGAACGCATCATCATGGAACTAATAAACAAGGATATAGGGAATCTCCAAACTTTGGATCCCACACAGTTTGGTTTTGTGAAGGGTAGATCATGCCTGCTCAGCTTGGTCGACTTTTTTGAATCAGTCACCAGGGCTGTGGATGAAGGCGAGGTAGTTCATACAGCCTACCTTGATCTGGTCAATGCCTTTGATACCGTTCCCCACTCAGGAATCATAGAAAAACTCACTAAGCTAGGCATCAGCCCCTATATCACTAGGTGGGTTACAAACTGACTCACAGACAGAACCCACAGTGTGAAAGTAGCCGACTCCAAAATCAGACTGCTGACTAGTCACGAGTGGAGTCCCACAGGGTTTGGTCCTGGGTCCTTTCCTGTTTAGTATCTACTTCTCTGAAGTCCAGGTCAACACAAAGGGACTCTGGCTGACAAAGTTCACAGACAATTGCAAGTTGGGAGCTATTATTAACTTCCCAAGTGATGTTGACATCCTACAGAATGGCCTTACTGAGACCAATGACTGGTGTTAGAACCATGGCCTTAAGCTCAATGCCAAAAAATGTGTTTCATCCCCTTTGGGAAAATCCTGGTTTCCTTGAATTACCACATTGATCGTAGACCACTGAACACAGAAGACATTATAAAAGATCTGGGAAAACAAGCTGACAGCAACTTCTCTTTCGATCACCACATTGCCACTGTGGTCAGAAAGTCCTTCTATGTGGCACATCTCATTACTAAGGGTTTTGCATCCAGGAAGAAGGAGGTCATCTACTCTTCCCTCATTAGGCCAGTCATCAAGCACAATTCTACTCTTCCCTCATTAGGCCAGTCATCAAGTACAATGCACCATTTGGCATATACCTCACTAGACACCTGCAAAAACTGGAGAGGCCACAAAAGTACCTCACAAAGAGTATCCTAGGCCTTAAACACTTGCCCTATATGAACAGATTCAAAAAACTCCAACTATTCTCTGTCTCATATCGCCTACTTAGAGGTGATCTCTGCTTGAATTACAAAGACATGTCTGACCCAGCTCTGTTAGAAATGCTACATCTAAAGAAACCCCAATCCCTTCCCACCACATGCTCCAGAGACCTCAACCTCATTACCACAATCAACAGAGTGTACTGGAGGGACAGGTTCATAACCCAGAGACTGCCCCTGCTATGGAATAGACTTCCCATACATGTCAAGCAGAGGACCTCGCTGACCCTCTTCAAGAGAAATCTTGATGAGTGGATGGGAAATAGAAAATTCACCCCGGGGATAACTCCAATGGTTCTACTTAACAGAGGCACTGGGAACTAAGGTCGGGTGGCACGATGCAAGGGTAATCCTATGGCTAGGCTTGTAAAGGCCCCAGAGCCATTAGCCAAGTAGACACCTATGAACGTATGGAGGGAGACTGCTGACTGGGATTCTATACACTGTAAGCATGGGAACCATCAGGTAATGGAATGGAGATGAAAAAACAGATTAGTTAGAACATTACCTGCAAATAGTAGGAATAAAGTGTAAACTCAACTTCAGTAAGTTTTACTTTCTGGAGAATGCTGTTAAAGTATGGAATGGGCAACAGAAGTAATTGAGAGAGGGAGACTCGGCTGATGCTTTATTGTTCATGGACACAGGGGAGACAGGAGGGGAAATGAGGACAAGTGATGCAGGGTCAGGGTGTTAGCAGCGAAACATGACCAGATTTTTCAAATTATTTCCTTCTAGCAGCAATAATGTGAATGTATGCAATGCAGAGAAACTGCATAATTTATTGTTGCTGTGTCTGTTTATTGGCATGAAGAAAAAAACATCCAAGTAGAACAGAGGATTCATAGCATGCATAATGGAGAAGATTGTTAACATCCATGATGTTGCTTGATGGCAGGTTTGACAACCAGAAGAGCTTTTGATTCAAGTAAACAATTAAGGCAGCCAATTGGTTAAACTAGGAATGCAGGTACTTTTCAAGTTCCTATTAGCTTTGCTTTTGAAAAATGAACACAGATGTTGCCAAAGCCAAGCTGATAAAGCAAGTTGAATTCCTTTCCTTTGTAGAAGGTAATAAAACAATCAGTCCAAATGTATATGTTCAGGTGGTGTTGATCAGTTAGATGTAATAAAATAGTAATAACTTTAGTCATGTAGTTCCATTGTTTTAATACTCTTAAGTAAGTTTTCGAAGTAGGACTTGCTGGTTCTGCCGTTACTGGTGAAACTTCCACAACTGTTTTGTTTTTATTGTTTCACTGAAGGTGGCCAGATCAGACACAGCTTTAAATAATCAAAAATCACTATAGGATATGCAGTCAGGTAGGGAACAGTTAAGGTCAGTTGGAAAATCATAGATGCACGTTTTACTGCCAAAGGTCTTTGTAGATAGGTCACCAGATAGGTCACCGCTCTTTTGGCTGGGATAAATGATGGAATGCAGTCACTGGATCAGGAACGTTATCATTATCAGTTTCAGACTATCATTTCTTTAAGAATATAATCCCTTTTAATTTTTTTAATTAGTTGCTTGCTATTTTATTTATACTCTTCTGCAGTTAAGCACACGTTAAAATGCTGCAATTCCCTTTATTCTGATTCGGAGGCAGTTAAGAACTTTATCCTGAAAACAACATTGCTGTTTCACAATGCATGAGTTGGTTTAATACAGCAAAGAAGGCAGGCGGAGTACTGTGGTTTACAGAAACCACCTGCAGAAAACAAAAAAATTACCCTCTAACTAGGATGGGAGATTAATCTAAAGACAAAGAGAACCTCAGCTGTTCAGCAGGTAAAACATGAGTTTCCTGCAGTGATCAGGCTGTGGGATTGTACTGCTGTTACATTTAATTAAGGTAAGCATAAACAATATAGCAGTTAAACGAAAAATACAAATGTTCTCTTACTGTTGCCTTGTAAAAACACACTCTAATAGTGCACTGAAGTACAAATAATGAGTGACAAGGGACCTTGTTGATAGTTATAAAGTGATATCTGATTCTGGCCATCTCTGATGAGCCCTGCAGGTGAGAAGTAATCAGGTAAGAGCTCTGCCTGTAATAGTTTTCAGTCAGATGGCTAGAGGGATATACATAAATACATACATACAGACAGACAGACAGATACATACACAGAAGCATGGTTCAAAATGCAGCATTTTTCTGCTGAACAGTTGCAAGCAATCATAGTGTCGTGAGGCCAGAGAGTTTAAAGGAAACTGAAAAAATATCTAAAGTCAGATTCAGTTAAGTTAGTAATTTGGTTGTGTGGTTTGATAAAATGATATCCTATACAAAAATTGGGGATGGGTTAATCGCTATTAGACTCCATTTCTGGTATACATATATACAAACACTCTCTGATAAAAAGGAAGCCCTGAGCAGGATCAACTATGGGACAGCAAAATACAAAATATGAACACAGTTGTTACGAAAATCATTTTCACAGCTCATTCTGAACTCAACCTTGACATAACTTGCTAATGTGGTTTGATTACTTTTATATAAATGGGCAGTGCAGTGGTGCAATGGTAGTGTTGTCGACTCACAGTAAGAGGTTCTCCGGTTCCATTCTTGGCTGGGGTGCCTTCTGTGTGGAGTCTGCATGTCCTCCCTGCATTTGTGTGGGTTTCCTCCAGGTGCTCCAGTTTCCTCCCATGTTACAAATACATATGTCTGGAGGGTTTCTCCCTGGGCTTCCGCTGAAAATTGGCTTTATTCCAAGTCAGACTTTCCCAGTTAACAAATGTTAAATAAAAATAATAAATGTATGTTTGCCTATGTCACAAGTGATAATTCAACAAAGGTGTTTAAAAAATAATACACATCCTGCTGTTATCTGCCAATACTGAAGGGTAACAGCATCATGCTAAACGACTATTCCATAAGTAATAAAAGAGAAAACCTACACATTGATATTCTGTGGAGTTATGTGAAGTGGAGTTGTATGGATGCACTTCTGAATTCAAAGATGAAAGCAACACATTCTATATGAGAAACTCATTGAAGATATATACGTTATGCTTTCTAAACAGAGTCTACCATATGCTATGGTAAATTGTTTTACAAAATTGCCTGTAGATGTTCTGACCTAAAATTTGTAGAAAATGTTATAATGTACATTGTTTATTTCTGGATCTTTCAAAGCAAGAGCAAAGAAGACAGAACCTGAAATGTTTTTTGGATTGAGGGCGTGGGGAGGTCATGTGTTGCACATGCAATGGCATTTTTGAGGGAAAATAACTTAGTAAAAAGGTGGATATATGAAACCACCTTCTAGAAAAAGTCTTAGATTAAAAAGCAGTATAATAATTTTATAATGTATGATATAGGCATGATGTAGTACTAATGAACTTCTTCTTCTTTTTCCCGGTTAGGGGTCGCCACAGCAGATCACCTGTCTGCTCATGATTGGCAGTGGAGTTTTACAGTGTCGAGTTGCCAGCCCAGCACCCAACTTTCCACAGAAGGCACACACACACACACACACACACACACACACACACACACACACACACACACACACACACACACACACACACACACACTCACACCTAGGGCCAATTTAGAGTGTCCAATCTACCTACAGCATGTGTTTGGGATGTAGGAGGAAACCAGAGCACACCCACACGACCACAGGGAGGACATGCAGACTCCGCACAGAAGGCACCCCAGCTGAGAATCGAACCAGAGAACCTCTTGCTGTGAAGTGGTAACACTAACCGCTGCACCACCGCGGCCGCCATGCAGTACTAATGAACAATAGGAGAATATAAGTTGTACATTTAATGTGACCAATAATTAATCAATAAGCAATGATACTAGCACACCAGTTGAGCCAAGCAGCCCTTATCTCGTATCTTTGATGACTATAAGCAATCCATGTTTTTCTCTTCTTTTGTGTTCCCTGAAATCTGTACTCCTTAATATTGTATGGTATAAAATAAAGTCATAAAACAAAAGGTCTGCATTCTTTTGAAGCCTTCTTTTGTGTACTTGTTAAGTAAAAACTCTTCTCAGTACAGTTAAGCTGGGATTTAAATAAAATGATGAAAGCTTAAGTTTCAAAATGTTTTTCAGACTTTGATAATCAGTATATAAATGCAGGACTTACCTTTCTTAATATTACCACATGAAAAAAAATGACTAGTGAAAAGAACATGCAAAATAAAAGACAAGAAACATAATAGGGTTTCTGCAGCTGTATATCATAAATGGTTTTAATCTAGAACTAAGACATTTGTTTTGATTCTGCGACTAAAAAGGATTAGAGTTAACCTATAATATACAGTCATACTAGATTACAGAAAATGAAACTTTCTCTTGCTTGACAACACTGCTTCACATGTTATGGAATCTCTCAGCCTGAACACAGCACTAAGTGAAGGTGATATTTAACATATACTGACTGTTCACAGCAGGGAAGACAAAAATTAAATACGGTGGATGGAAGGAGGAAGGTACACTATATGACGTTGAAAGACTATTAAGGTAGCATGTAAACTGGGTATTTTATGGAATCTAGATTTTATGAACTAAAATTCAAACTAAATGCTAAAAATGTAGCATCATCACTTTTGGTCGAAACCCCTCTCCTTATCATATTATATAGACAGCACATCACCACAGAATGAAAATCTAGTCAAGGACATAGGAACTTGGGCTGATAACTCCCTCTATTTAGACAATCATTTGACAAAAGTTGTCAAGAAATCCTTTTATGTAGCATAAGTAATTGTCAAAGTATATCATCATGGTCTACAAAGGTAATCATTTCCTTATATTCAGCATTGATCAGATCAGAAATTGAGTACAACACCCCTTCAGGATGTATCTCAATAAACATATCAAATGATTAAAAACAGTCCAACAGTTCCTAATTAAAAAGATCATGGGCCTAAAGTATCTGAGCTACCAAGAGAGGCTAGAAGCTCTATCCCTTTATTTGGTGTTTTAAAGACTTTGGGGGGGGTGTTCTTTATCACTTTCCATACTATTAGAGACTCAGTTATCATGGACTTTCCTGTAACTCCACAAGTTGAATATCTCCACCAATACTAGAACTAGGGACACAAATCTTCACCATACTTTTCAACAGTAAAGATTTTTGCAGACTGTTTAGATTTTTGCCTCATATTTTTGGCCTGTTTCTCATAGAATTGTGGTTTTATTGTAAATGATTTGGGACTGAATTTATAAAATAATGGTAAACATTTAAGTTATAGACTGTATACCCACCAGAACATTCATACTCATGCAAAACATGTTATTCTATCAACTTTCTAAGTTTGTAAGAGCAATATTTAAAAAGTGTCCCAATTTTTGGGCCTTTGTCCCCCCATTATTTGTGGCTTTGTTCAG
Source organism: Protopterus annectens (assembly GCF_019279795.1). Lineage (NCBI taxonomy): Eukaryota > Metazoa > Chordata > Ceratodontiformes > Protopteridae > Protopterus > Protopterus annectens. Next base: position 395,494,451 of record NC_056731.1, read on the forward strand.
ATTACTTGCTCTTAGAGGTTGAGAGGTATGATTGTCACTAACATAAATAAAACACAGTGGAGGGATAGGTCTATACCCCAGTGCCTCCCAAACTCTGGAATATACCACCCCTGCATATTAAGGAGTGCAACTCACTGTCTTTCTTTAAACATAATTTAGATGATGGAATGGGCGACTACAAATTTACTCTGGGATTGAGTAGTATTGCCCACTTGAAGAAAGGTGGTGTGTACTGAGGGAGGGTAGTAGCAAGGAGTGAATAGTTGTAAGACTAAGTGGCCTTAGAAGATCTATGAACTTATAGACTCTAGTACAGATATA
>NC_056731.1:395497271-395632271 GCF_019279795.1 Protopterus annectens
GATCCAGCAGAATGGCCTTTGAAATATGGTGCAATCCATTTTTTTTCATCTTGGCAATAATGGAAAATGTGGCTTGCAGGTATTGGTTTTATCTATGGAGCAAAATCTGGTGGAGTTATCTGGGGCTATGCTTTGGGTAAAGAAAGTGCTTCTCTACTGAAAGGGAATATCATGCAACAGTTGTATAGTGTTCATGGATCAGTTGTTGTAGTGGAATGGTGTCACAACATGCTGATGATCATGATACATGCCCTTACGTCATCTAAGTCATATAAAGCTTACAACGTGTTGTGCTGCTGTGTTTTTGAACTGACTGAGTTGACTGCAGCACCAGTGACCCATAAAAGCTGATTTGGGCAGTCTACTGATACCCTGATTTCCAAGAAACATTTGCAGAATTAGTACTGACTATCTACAAGGACCTAATGACACAAATATGTACAGTGTCTAGACTAACAGAGGAGTTCCCAGTGGGAGCACATGTGCATCAGGGCTCAGCTCTGATTCTATACCTGTTCATACTGGTGATGAACTACATCAGCAAAAAAAAAACATCAGAAAGGCATATCAACAAAACTGCTTTATGCAGAAAATGTAGTACTTCAAGCAGGCTCTGAACAGGAACTTCACCAAGTGATAAGGGTAGTGGAATGTAAAACTGGAAAGCACATGAGATGAAAATTAGTACAGAGATGACAGTGAGCAAATGGGGGAAATCAGAAGTTGTTTAAGACTGATATAGAAAACAAAGTAGTGGAAAAGTTAACAGCTTCAAGAATCTGACAGTTGTTGTCAAGCTGGAGGAAAATTTGAATGAGCCAGTCAAGGCTAAAGTTAGAGATGCTGCAGTTAAGTTGCACTAAGTGTCAGGGGTGGTGCGTAACAGAAGAATGCCAACGAAGTTGAAATGTAAGGTATACAAACACTAGCAGATAATAATAGGAACCATTTTGTGGCCACCTGGATCCTTCAGTTCCAGGGACAGCCATGGTTGGCTGGTTACCCAGTATACTGCCTATAGTGTTGATTTGTTAAGTTTAGCACAGCTAACTAATTCTAATTTGCTTATATGCTGAATGTAACAGTCACATACATTTTTCTAGTGTTAAGTGTATATTTTAAAAAAGCATTTAAATGCCACTGCGCAGTGTGGGCTTTCCATTTCTTTAAACTTAAGCTGTAGTTAATGACATTCACGCATGCATAGCACTGGAGTCATGGAATGCATAGTCAGGGTGCATACTTTGTGCATGTTTGAACTTGGCAGCTCATGGTACAATTGAAACCCCTTTAAGTAGCCAGCTTGGCCTACTTACCATAACTGTGATGACTGATCAATGGTAATAATTATTTACTGAAATAACTGAGTCCATCTTTCTGTTGCTAGCTTAGAAGGAGCTGCAGCACAAGCTGCATTGTTACAGCTGAAATCCAGTGTAAAATAACTATTGTTATGGCTTATTCTTTTAAGTGTGTGTGTGTGTGTGTGGGGGGGGGGGGGCTGGAGCTGCAGTATACTTAAGAATAACAAGTTGGCCATAGTTTCTTTCTCTTTCTATCTCCATCAAGAATTAGACACAGTAAGTGGTTCCCTTTGATGGTCTTGGCAGGATATGTGAGAATGCAACTGATTATTCGTACAGTGGCACAGCAAATAGTATAACTGTCTCACAATGCTTGGCTCATAGATTCATAGATATTCCAAGACCACTGAGTCTTATGACCATTCATGCCTTCTTAGTACCCTCCCTGAGGCCACATCTTCCTTTTTCCAAGAGGGCCACACCATTCAGTTCTGGAGTACATTTTTGAACGTCCCCATGTTTATGTTTAAGGGCAGATAAACAATGAGTTGTACTGCTTAACATACAGGGAAAGTTTATTCCAGAGGTTTGGGAGGCAATGAGTTATAAACCTGTCCCTCTACTGTCTTTTATTTATCTGTTGGTTGTATGGTTGAGTTCTTGGTTGTAGCTCCTTCTGTGTAGAGAATGCATGGCTTTGCTTTCTCTCTGTGGGTTCTATCTGGGTACTATGGGGTTACCTCTAGTACCCAAAGATGTGCAATACTTGAATTGGCATTCCTCCAAGTTGCCTACAGATAGAATGCAGTATGAGAGAGAGAGAGAAAACAGCTTTGGCTAGCACATGCATAACTCTACACTCCTCAGACGTTTGCACAGAAGGCAAAATAGTTTGTTTAGGGACAGTCTGCTGTTTTAGAACAAGAAGTGGGACTACATCACAATGATCATTAGTTTTTCACTTTCCTCAATATCAAACACTAGACATGTCTCCTACAGGCTGTTGAGTGGAGATCTATGCGTGGCATACAAGGCATTGTCAGACCACACTCTGATGGACCTTCTGCATATCCATAAAACAAACCAGAATTACCCATTCTAAAGACTTAAATCTTGACCTTGATATAAATAGGACCTGCTGGAGAGACAGGTATGTATCCCAGAGACTACCCTTTCTGTGGAAGAGACTCCCCATCTATGTTAAGCAGGGTTCCTACCTAACCCGATTCAAGTTAACTTAGACAACTGGATGAGAAACAGGAGATTCATCCTTGGTTTGGCACCTATGTCTCTAATGGACACAGGCAACCTATAAATGGTTCATCTCCCATGCCCCCTGCTTGTAAAGGTTTCATCTCCCAAGTCCCTGCTTACCACTTATCAAGGGCAGCAGAACTTGTCAGAAATTAGGGATGCATGGCTAGGCTTAAAAAGGCCCCTGTAGTTCTTAGCCTAGTAAAGAGTTATGAACCTATGAACCTATGCATACAGGTGTCTATCTTTTGGAGTATGGGGGGATATAGGGAGGCAGGTACTATTGCCAAATATGATTCATGTATCCTCACAAATATTTGTCTTCTTAATTTATTGGGAACTAATATTTTGCCAGTTGTGAAGCCTTGGACACAACAAAATGAACATGAGTAGATAGTCCATAAATGGAAGGTGGTGGGAAGTAGATTAATGAGAGGTATGGTATAGTGGAAAGGTATGCATTAAGTTTTATTCCATAAAGAGGGAGTTGTTATTCTGGAGTGCATTACTGGTTCAGGTGGTAGGATGCTGATTCTTAGAAGCTATCAAAATAGCAAGAAGGTGCCGTAGCTGCATAAGTTGTTTTAATAAGAACTTTATTATTTAGTTTGTCAGCAAACTAAGAATAACTAGATACTAACAATGGTTTTGGCTTTTGTGTCCTTGTTTCTTCTTTTTTGGCCATATTTTTTGCTCCCTGCAACTGACTTTCAGCTGACCCCAGGGCATCTCTTCATCTTCTGGATCCACCAAACCTCTGTGTGCTGACCTGAGGACTATCTCTGAGCTATGTTCAGGGTCAGCGAGGAGGCTCAGTCAACTGTCGCAGTGTCATTGTGCTGCTGGAAAGTGTTTTTCCTTTACATCCCCACACTCAGCACATGTTGGAAAGTGGATATCTGTTTCAACAAAGCTTCTAGCCAGTATGCTTATAAGATATGAAAACATATTTGTCATGACTTAGATAATATAAAATTGGATTATTTTGAACTATAACACAATGCAGTATTTGTGTAAACAGTTTTGAAAGTGTTGATTATTGTCACTGTCAGGAATTTTTAAAGAACATTATTGCTGCTTGTTTGTTTTCAGCACCATTTACAGGTCACTAGGTGTTTAAATTTGATGTCTGTCATATTGATTACTACAGTAGTCTTAGCTATATGGGTTATATCCTGCCAAGGATATAATAGCTGGCCAGCTTCCAAAGCTTCAGCTTGAGCTCAGCTGACTAAAAGGCAAATTTAGGCATAAAGCCCTTCAGAGCTTTACTGATGTCAAGAATAAGCTCCTCTGAGGCTTTTGAGGAATGACAGTCTACTTATGCCTTCCTTTGCTGAGCGGATGAGTTTCCTTTGGGGAAAAAAAATTACATTTTCTACATTTTGTTGATGTATTATTTCTTTCCTCTTTAGGAAAGCTATTTTAAAGCTAGAAGTGTTGTGTTTTATGGACTGTCTCGAGACTGTAAAGCAGTTTTAAACAGAGTACTGTTTTTATACAAATGTAAAAGTACTATACAATAACTGAAAACATTTTTTTTTCTGTGGAGAAATTGTATTTATTTTTCTTTTGTGGGTTGGCATAGTGTTTTAAAGGGCTTTTCACAGGTTTATAGGTGTTTACTAGGCTAACAACTACAAGGACATGTTTATGCCTAGTCATGCATCCCAAATCTCTGACAAGTTCTTTCAGAAAAGTAACTTTTGTAAACTGGTAGTGTTTACCAGCACTTGCTGCTCGTCTTCCCTGGGAAAGAGGCACCATCTTTCGCTTGACCATGGAACAGAATACACTCCCATGGTTAGCCCTTCTTCCAGCCACAAAAAGAAAATGTTAAGCAAACAGCCTTTGTCACCACATCAAGCTAGCAATTTGCCTCAGCTGTAGGTGGGTGTCTCTGTTGTGCCCATTTGTTGTACCTCAGATCTCTCATTTTTTACCCCAGATCCCTCTGGTGTAGTACCTACAGCCACTATGGACAGGGGGGTTAGTTATGTCCTCTGCGGCTGTTGGGATTCCCTCAGTGGGCATTGGAGAGCCACTTTTGTCAGTCCTGGGAGAGAGAAAAGTGAAGTCTTCCTTGCTGTGTTAGAATGCTGTGCCCATCTCTGGGGAAGCAACTGATGCCATTGATAACATGGCTGGCCCCATTTTTCCTGTCAAAAGAAACAGAAAACCAAGCACATGTCTACTCCTCCTCAAATTTCTTTGGATATGAGTAATTTACTGGTTCTGGCTTTTGGTTTAATTCAGTCTATTGATCCTTCTTGTAAAGTAAAAGTAAAGTAAAACTTTATTGTCATTCATACCACAGCAACAGTGCACAGCTGAACAAAATTATGTTTCCTCTAAGCTCATGTGCAAAACGTACACATGTACAAAACACATAACAACAGCAACAGAAACACAGCAATGACAACATCAACAACAGCATAAAAGAGTCCAAGCCAGGCCATCAAAAGGCATCAAAGCTGCAAAAACAGTGCTCTGCCCATCCCAGTGGTGATTGCCATTACAGCAGCGATCTCACAATTCACATCATCCACACTGTTGCCAGTCCATCCTCACAAAAGCAATGTCTCAAGTCCCAGTTCTGTCCATTCCAATTCCCTCCAGTCCTGTAATGTGCACTCGGTGCAACTTCCACCACCTGAGGCTGGAACAATTACAGTGACTACAGCACTTCTTATCATCCACACCATCCTCACCAAGATCAGGGGCTCCATTCTCCAATGCCCCAAGTCCTGGACCATTCCTCGACACAACACAATCCAACAGAAACAATAAAATTCCATCCAGAAGTCAGGCTGCAATACCTGCACTTGGTGCAGCTGCCACCCTGAACGACCATGGTCAACTCAACATTCTCCAAGACCAACGATCCTCAAAATCATGGAAAATCCTCCAGACAAAGCCAAAACAACATGACTGCAAACACCTCACACCCGACCAGCCAAATGGCTCACAAACTGACAGCATACTGACAAAAATCACAGAAAAAAAACGTGAAATGCACCTTGAGGGTCAGAGCAGCAACACAGGGCACTGCCATTTTGGAAGGCCATTTTTGTAAACTAGTTTCAGGTAAAAGAAAGATGGATTCCTCTCTTCCTGAAGAGATTCAATATTCTGAATCTGAATAGGAAGATGCAGGGATGGGTATAGTTTTTCCCCCTCAGATTTCCAATTCAGACTCAGGAGGAGAGCAGTTTCTTATTCTCACTGTGAGGGTTTCTCTTTCTCTGAGACTATTGCTAGAATATGCCAGTGTTTTCAGTGGTTGAACACTTAGATTTCTCAGTCCCTCAGAAAATACTATGAGCTTCTACAGAGGGATTTTCCAGAGCCTACACCCATTCCTCCTTTTCTTTCTGCTTTAGAGTATGTGTATTTTACTGCCTGCAATTTTCCTGATAGTCAGCCAGCTGCCCCTAAAAGGCAGACAGAATATATAACACAGAAGAGTAGCTGGTTCAATTAGTTCCCTGGACTGGTGCTATGAGCCAGTGGCCCACCACCTCTGCTCTTCAAGTGAAGAGCCAAAAAAAAGGCTTATTACAATTAGATCTATACAGCCCCCCTCCAAAAAATGAAAGTTCCTTCTACTGGCACATCAACCAGGTGGCCAGATGCATGACACAAACCTCTCCCTCCAGTCCCTGCCATTCAGGTCCCGTTTCTGTGACCTGCCCCCAACCCTCCATCGACTTATTTTATTAAGAAAAAGCATTTCTTCTTTCAAAATGCAGCCAACTGTTTGCTACAAATGTAGAAAATAGTTACTACAGTTTATATCTGTCTGGATGGAGCACATTCAGAGCTCATGTTTTAGTTAAAAAAGTTTATTTTTAAACTGTAACGAATTGCTTGCAATAAATGTAGAAAGCAGTTGCTACACTTTATACCCTGCCTGCAGAGAGCTTAACAGCAATCGGGTTTTAGTTAAAAAAAAAAAAAGCTTTTTTTCTTTTAAAGAAGGTTTAACTGCAAATGTCCCAATAATATTTTAAAATATTACACACTCTTTCCAAACCTGACTCAGCAGCTACATATTTAGTTGATCCCACTTCTGCTAAGCAATTTTAATACCAATCCTACTCTTTCTGATAAAGATAAGAAAATTATTGATAGGTATGGGGAAAGTGTATACTTCTGCAACTTTAATTATCAGAATTTTGAATTGTCAGGCTCATATGTTAAAGTTTGTTCTGACAAAATGTGAACATATGAGAAACATTTGTATCTGTAGCTTCTTCTTACAAGGAAAATCTACTTTAATAAAACAAACTATATACCAGCCTCTAGTTGAAATAAAGTAAAAAAAATCACATAAATCACCAGAAATGAGGTACCACAAGGAGCTCCGTACAAATGAACTTTAATCTTCAAAGAAATCCACAAAAAAATGCTAAAAATCCACAGTGTTGCTCAGGTTAAGCACTTTCGGCCTTCATCAGAACTAAAGAAAACTGGTAATCTAAACCAGTTTTAAACCCTATCTAATTAAATAGTGGCCAATCAACGAGTGCACTTCGTCAAAGATAATACAGTGTGCAAACTTTCAGTTAAAGCAACACTCCTGCTTTCATGCAAAGCTTTCATATTAGTTAAAAGGTGCATTTACATAGGATAAAACACCAGAAAAAGGCTGCAGTGTGTTAAAATATGTATATATTATGCATATTTTTTCAATACATATAATAAAAGAAAAGACAGTGCATACATTTTCATTTGCACCTGTCACATACACTTTTTGTCTGTAAAATAACTTTATAATTAAAGATTCCTTTGATTTTTTTAGTTAAAATCAAGGATAGAGAGGTAGGTCCCAATGATTTATTAGTTACAGTGGATGTCAAATCTTTATACACATGCATTCCAAATGATTTAGGTGTGGAATGGGTGGGACACGTTGCTTCACAGCAACATTTTTGAAGTGGGTGAATGCAGGTTTATGCTTGAATGTATTGAGTACAGCTTAACCTGAGCAACACTGTGGATTTTTAGCATTTTTTTGTGGATTTCTGTGAAGATTAACATCCTTTTGTACGGAGCTCCTTGTGGTACCTCATTTTTTAGTGATTTATGTGATGAAAATCTACTTTAAATAACTTAGTTTCTTCTGTTGCACAGGTCAATACTTATTGTTTGCAGTGTGTATATGACTCTGTTGATATTTCTTCTACGGCCATGACCATTGGTACTGTTTTGAGGAGGTTTGCCTGGCTGCATTCTCATAGCCTCCCAGATGATGTTAAAAATGAGATTTTGCATTCTTCCTTGGATAGAGATTTAGTGGTGATCAAGAAGTGTGATGAAAGAAGCAAGCCAATCTAGGGAATCTCTTAAGAATTTTCATCCCTCATTTTCCAGATTGTCCAAGGGATTTTCTATCTCCCCCATCCAGTTTTGGCAAAAGCAGAATAAACAGTCTCAACAAAATTCAGGTAAATAAATGTTTAAGAAGAAATGGCAAAGAGGTTCCATAAACAAGTCTTTAAACCTCCCAAAACCAAGGGCACTCCAACAAGTCTGAATGACTGTTCAAGAGACCTTGTGACTCCCCCTTAACCTTGCCCCTTTTTTCTTCCAGAAGGTCTGAATCTTCATTTTTTTCCTTTGGCAATATATTATTTCAGACAAATGGGTTCTGAAAAATAATTTGTCAAGGTTATAGATGGCAGTGGGAGGAAATTCCTCTTTTCTAGGAGAGTCATTCCTTTTCCTCCAGATCAGACTCTTTTCTTTCCACCTGTTCTTTGTCACTTGCTGTCCCACGGAGTGATAGAACCAGTTCCTCCTTCCCAGTTGGAGAAAAGTTTTTAATCAATGATGTTCCTAGTGCCAAAGAAAGAAAATGGTTTAGAGCAGTTCTACATCTTTCTTTCCTAAACTTGTTTGTGATAGTGCCCAAATTGAAAATGATGTCACTTCACAAGCTGTTTCCTCTTCTTCCACTTTCAAGTTTCCTGGTTACACTAGACTTAAAAGATGCTTATCATCATGTCTCTATTCATCCAGATGTCAGATGTTCCTTGAGGTTTTGTGTGTCTGAATCATGTTATCAGTTCTCTGTCTCACGCTTTGGACTATTCACTGCACCAAGAGTGTTCATAAGGTGTCTAGCTCCAGTTACAGCTCATTGCAGGTTACAGGGTATCCAATTTTTTTCATATTTAGATGACTTGCTTATCTTTTCAGAGCCTTTTTCAAAGTCACAGGAATTTCTTTCAAGAGAGCGATCTCCTACACAAGATGGGAATCCAAGAGAACATTCCAAAGTCTTTCTTGATGCCTTCACACAGGATTGTGTTCCTAGCATGTCAACCAGAGACCTTAGTTCAAAGAGCTTTCCTTCCACTGGAAAAATATATCTTTATTTAGATCCATTAATAAGGTTTTCCACTCAGACCTCAGTCACTGTGAGGGAATACTTCAGAATTTTGGGAATCATGGTATATATGATTCTTATGATACCCCTGGCAAGATTCTAATTGAGAAAGACACTGTGGTATCTGAAATCTCTTTGGTATCAGCATCAACAACCTTTATCTTTTCAAATCTTAGTACTGGGGTTTGTCAGAAGAGAAATATTTTGGTAAAGACAATGATATGCTTAAATCCAGGTGTCTCCTTTTCCCTCCCTGCTTCAAAGCAGTCAGTCACCACAGATTATTTGAACTTTGCTTGGAGAGCAGTTTCAGGAAGGATAAAAGTGCAGGGGATGTGGGACACCAAGGACAGATGCAAGCATATAAATGTCAAGGAGATGACTTGATTAAGGCCCTCACCTCTCTGAACCATATTTGGTTCCTGGGACATACCTCTCAACTGTTAAGATTTTTGCGGAATGTTCAGATTTTTGCCTCATATTTTTGGTCTGTTTCTCATAAAATGTGTGTTTTTTTGGATTTTTGTGGCAAATCAGAGAGGACTGAATTCACCAAATAATGGCAGGTATTTAGTTTCATACTTCATATCCTTCTTTAAATGCAATGTAACACAAACCCTTTTATTCTAGTAACTTTCCAAGTTTATGAGTGTAATATTTAAAATTTGTCCCTATTTTTGGGACTTTGTTCCCCCATTAAATCTGGCTTTGTCCAAATGTTTTGTACTAAGAGGTTGAGAGGTATGCCTTGAACCTCTTCAAGTGGTTACAGACAATACCACGGTCATGTGGTACATCAGCAAGCAAGGGATAATGAAGTCAAACCTCATTGCAGACTAGCTATGTTAGTTTAGAATATAGCTTCACAGCACAGTCTCACTCTACAAGCATCCTACATTCCGTCAGAGCAAAATTGTGTGGCAGACAAGATAAGCAGGACTAGGGCAGACCCTCATTAGTGGAAACTAGATCAGGGAGTCTTCCAAGATTTGATCCATCTGTGAGGAGTTCCTAAGGTAGACCTCTTTGCCTCCTCTCTGAACAATCAACTGTCAAGATTCTATTCCAGGACTCCACATAAGAAGGCCTAGAATACAAATGCCCTTTATTTTCCTTGGACAGGAGCATTCCTGTATGTTTTTTCACCCTTTCATCTAATACCCAGAGCACTTAGGAAGATTCAGAAGCAATCCTTCAAGATCATTGTGATGACTCCCTGCTGGCCCAGGCAACCATGGTTCTTCTTTCTTTTGGAAATGGCTAGGTGCAGTTACCACAAGCTTCCTCACAGACTGAATCTACTCACACCAGAACAGAGGTGTTCGATACACCCTGACATCAATCATCTTCAACTGACTGCCTGGACGGTAGGGTCTTAATTCCTTTTAGGCATCTGTTTGCTTAGTTTGTGCAGTAGGTACTAATGGAGGCAAGAAAGCCTGTTACTAGAAAATCATATATTAGCAAATGGATAAGGCTTTCTAGTTGGTGCCAACAACATAGCCAGCACCCATTTAGGGCTAGTTGTTTTCTAGTTTTACAGTACTTGTGTGGGTTCCTATCTTACTCTTATTCCTTTATCAAGGTTCATTTATGAGCCATTTCAGTATGTCTGCCCATAGATTCACCTGTTTCAATGAAATCTCACATCAAAATATTCTTGAAAAGGATTTTGCATAAGAGGCCTCCAAGAAAACCAGTGCCCTCTCCTTAGTATCTTAATTTTGTTTTAGAGAAGCTAACACTTGCTCCATTTGGACTAGCTAATCTGGCTGACTTCAGATTGCTAACATGGAAACAGTTTTACTGATTCCTCTGACCTCTGCAAGAAGGGTATCTGACTTGGAAGCTCTTATAGTGAGTCAACCGTATCTCATTTTCCATAGGGACAGAGTTTCTTTGAAAAATAAATCTTTTATGGCTAAAATGGTATCCGAATTTACTTGAAGCCAAACTATCCATCTCCCAGTTTTCTTTCCAGAATCCAAAAATGAAGACGAAAGGATATCCATACCTTGGATGTCCACAGACAACTCAGGTACTACCTTGACAGAACTAAATCTTTTACATATTTGGATCAATTGTTCATTTCTTGTGAAAGTAAGAAGAAAGGACAACCTGATTCAAAACAGACTATTCCCAAATGGGTGTCTAAGGCTATTACCTGTTGTTATACTCATCAAAGGCAGGGTCAACTCCAACTCTATCAGGGCCTTGGCTTCATCTAAGGCTTTTTAGAAAGGGTTACATTCAAGAAGTATTCTAGAAGCAGCTACTTGGTCCTCTGTAGATAATTTTGCAAAGCACTTTAATCTTAATTCCTTAATTCTCTAGGTCCAGATCAAGCTTTCCTAGAACCATTCTCCAGGGGATCTTGGACTTTGCTCCTTCTGCCTCCCAAATGCAGTTAGCTAAGGTAAGCTGCCCATATAGCTAAAGCTACTACAGCTATGATCAATATGATGGACATAGTACAGGTGTGTAAGCTGAACTTACCATAACAGTAGATATTTAAATGGTCATTGCTACAGTAGTCACTCCCTCCTTCCATCCCCCATCTTTTGGGGGTATTTTTATTCCAAACTGTGGACATTTATTTTTTGTTGTTCCTAGCATTATTTTTTCAGAGCTCAGCTTCCGTCTGTCTGCTGGCAGGAAAACTCTGAAGGGCTTCATGCTCAAACTTGTGTTTTAGTCAGATCAGCTTGAGCTGCATGACAGTTTGGGCACATGGAAGGTGCCCTGAAACTTTGGAAGCTAGCCTGTTGTTGTATCCTTGGCAGGATATAACCCATATAGCTAAGGCTACTGCAGCAGTGATTTTTTTGAACATCTGCTATTATAGTAAGTTCAACTTACACAACTGTACTTTTCTTTTTAAACATGATTTTTCAGAACATGCTCCGTAATGATGTATATAATTTGCTAGAAAAGTCACATCTCAGATGCTAGGTGTGAATGAGATACTATAGGAGATGTTGTTTTTATGTGACAAAGTAACCCAGCATACATTTCAGTTAGGCTGAATAAATAATAATACCACATAAGTTGCATAAAATCTGCACTACAAAAGTATCACTTTGTGCTGCATCTGTATTGTATATAGTACTAGCCGGAGAAGCCGACAGTGTATAGGTACCTGTTAATAGTTTTGTATCTTTTTGTGTTTCATTTGCATTATTTATAGCAATGGCCAGAGAGGTTGACAGTGTATAGTTGCCACTTAATAGTTTTGTATTTTTAACTTACCGAACGTGGAGCTTAACAGCATAGGTTGAAATAAACAGTTTACTACCTTGAACATTTGTTGGTTTGCTATTTCAGACCATGGATCAAGTTAGACAAAATATCTTTCAACTGTAGCCATAATTGAAAGACTTGTAATTATTGCCTCTTTTCCTTGCCTCACCCTTGTCTACATTTGTAGAATTACAGTGATGGTGGTTCAAGATAATTTTATGATTGAAATGTCCTGAAGTGGTATTTCTGTTATTACTCTTTAGTGCTTGTTATTTAATTTCTTGCTGGAAATTGTTGAAGATTAATCACATTTTACAGCAAATACTCAAAAAGTGCTACTTTATCAGAAGTCGCAGTGGTGCAGTGGTAGCATGGTCGCCTCACAGCAAGAGGTTCTCCGATTTGATTCTCGGCTGGGGTGCCTTCTGTGGGAGTCTGCATGTCCTTCCTGCATTCGTGTGAGTTTTCTCCTCTAGGTGCTCTGGTTTCCTCCCACATTTCAAAAGACATGTGTATGGAGTGTTTTTTCCATGGGCCTCTGCTGAAAATTGGCTTTGTTCCAAGTTGGACTTTCCCGGTAAACAAATGTTAAATAAATAAAAAATTATCAGACAATAAATGTAATTGAAAGCATTTGAGTAGCTGAAGAGAATAAAGAAGAAAAATTCGAAAGAACATGTGCATTTGTGTGTAGTTTTTTTTAAAACAAAGTATGAAGTTGGTGATGGTGGGTGCCCACCCATGGACTGAAAACAGCCTAGTACCCAATGTACACTTCACCTGTCACTGTGTACAGAGCAGTAGTACAACCAGTGCTTCTGTATAGTAACATATGAGCAGTGGAGGCAGAGCAGCTAAGGAAGCTTGAGGTAATGGAGATGAAGTGCCTGTGATGGGTAACATGAGACACAATGTGGGAGAAGTGAAGAAGTGTGGACATCAGACTGGAGGACAAAAGTATTCCCACTTGCAGAAAAGTCAGAGAGAACATGTTATCATGGTTCAGTCATGCCTGTAGGACAGCAGAAGGTGATTTGGTAAAGCAGATTTATGAGAGACATGCAGAATGCAAGAGGAGATGAGGGTGTCCATCCTGGAGTCAGATACATTGTGTGACAGGAGACCTGCAACGGACAGACATGACTACTAAGGAAATAAGTAATGTAGCTCTGAGTCACTCACATATGTCTATATATGACACTCTGACCCAATGTAAAAATGGGAAAAAGAGGACTGATGATGATCACAGAAGTTCTGTGCCGACTTATGAAAATGAAACTTTCATTCATACCTGTCTGATAAGACATATGGGTCCTCAGAGCCACTTGTCAGATCCAGCCTGATAACATTCATGCTCCAGCCTCTGGCTCCTTAAGAATTTCCCCCCCATAATGCATCTGTCCCTGACTTACTTCAAATCTTGATTAACACCTAATAACAAGCTGTGAGATACTGAAAGGAAACAAAGTCATTTGGAGATTCAAGCCATCCAAGAAAAGCAAGGGAGACAGAAAGGTTGTCATACCAGGTAGAAATAAATGAAAGACTCTAGCTTTAATGTAAGTATATAACTTTCATATTTTATTTATCAGAATGTCCAATCTGACATATCAGTCAAAATCCCCAGCTACAAACTTTTTGGGTAGCCTCATGACAGGAGACTTTGTAGGGCATTAGTACTGAAGGAAACTTGGGCTCTGAAGAAGCAGTCCACTTTGTAATGACTAACGAAAGTGTGCATGGATGACCAAATGGCAGCATCACAAATGTCACCTATAGAAGAAGACTGGAAGAAGGTTGTAGAGGTGGCTATAGCCCTTATGGAATCTGACAATGTCTTGTTTTGGTTGACAAAAACGAAGATTATACAATCAAGCAACCATCTAGAGAGAGAGGGAGAGAGAAAGAGAGAGAGACTTTACATACCTCCTGTCCAATATTTTATGGGCAAAGAAAATAAACGGTTTTGCATCTTCCCTAAAGGATTTAGTTCTGTGAAGACAGAAGCACATCTGCCTATGGTCATCCAAGGTATGCAGAACATTTGGAAAAAATACTGGCAAATATAGTGGTTGAGATAAGTTGGTTTATGTAGCTGCCTCTGGAATAAAGAAGGGGTTAGTTCTGAAAGAAATCCAGTCTTTGTGAAAAAGGATAAAGGCAGGACCAAAGATAAGGCTTAAAGTTCAGAAATCCTCCTGGCTGATGTCAGAGCCACTAGAAAAATAGTTTTCCAGGACAGGAATTTCAGCTGAACTGTGGAAATAGGCTTAAAATGTGGTTTAGTTAGGGTTTTCAGTATCAGATTCAGATCCCAAGGAGGCAGTGCATTTTTTATAGGAGGTCTGAGGAGAAAAAAATATCTTTATGCAGTGCTTTACAAACATTGTGTGAGGCCAGGAAATGATCTTTAAATCTTACAGGAGAAATTAGAGATCACTGCTAGTTGGACCTTGATGTAGAACAGTTAGAGCCAGACTGAAAGACCGACTCCAAGAAATTGATATCAGAAACTGGTGCAGAAAAGGGGTCAGTTGTTGACTGTCTGCCCAGAGGGTAAATCTCTTCCTTTTGCTGTGGTAGAATTTGGGTGTGGACTTCATTTGGTATGCTGTAAGGATACCAGTTACCTCCAAAGGGAGAGAATGATCCTTGGTTATTATTGGAATTGGAGAAACCAAGTGGTTGATTTCAGATTTGGAATGTCTGGGTGAGCAATCAGGTACTGCACATGTCCAGAGGAGGCTTCTCAGAGGGGCAACAATTAGATCTGGAATGCAATACAGAAGCCAAGGGGTCTTTCATAGATGGTGCCTCAGGAGTGGAAACCAGAATTGTCTGGGCCAGAAAGGAGATATGATGATGACTGTTGCTTTGCATTTCTTTGCTTTCTGCAGGAATTTGGGAAGAAGCAGGGGTGGTGGGTAGGAATAAAGTAGCCCTGGAGGCCATTGCTGAGACAGAGTGTCCCCTTGATGACTGTCCTGGACGAGGAATTAACACAAAAAAAAACTGCTGCACTTGGTCTTCACTTTAGAGGCAAATAGGTCACATCAAGGAGTGTGCCAATGATGAAATATCTAACTGGCTGCTCTTGGCTTGAGGGTATGTAAAGAGTCCTGATGAGCCTGTTAACCATGCAATTGGAAACTCTGGAAATGTGGGCTGCCACAAGAAAACAGTGTGAGGCTGTTGCCCATTGCCAAACCCTCTACTTTCTAAATGCAAAGAGTGTGATCTGGCTCCCCCTTGCTTGTTGCTGTACCAAACTACAGTCATATTGTATGGGTAGATATCCCACCTTGGAAGGTGGTCCTGAAGTTCCTGTAACATAAGAAGGATGACTCTCAACTCCAAGATATTTAGGTATGAATTTCCATTTATGTCCAACTATTGACCATAGACCATCCTTCCCTAGTAATGACTCCCAACCCAGAGCAGCGGCATCCATAGTCACAGTTGCTACAGGTTTAGGGTCACAAAGGGTTTTCCCACAGATACCAGCAGTAGAAATAGCCATCACCTGAGATGAGATCTGCATGGATCTATGATGTCTATAGTTTTGGACAAAGGATTCAGGCATTGTGACCACTAAACTTGAAGAGCTACTGTAACATTCTCATGTGAAAGCAAGCAAATTGAACCATTAGAATTGAAGAAACCATGAGACTGAGAACTGTCAGCATTAAGGCCACAGAAGGAACAGTGGAGAGGAGAAGCAGTTGGACTCCAAATAGCAGCAGCCTGAACTGATAGAGATTAAAGCACAGATACATCTTTGTGTCCTGTGCAACCTTTATGTGAAGTTAGACAATGTTGAGGAGATATAAGGAGCACATCCAGTCATTCATCCTGAGACATGGTAGAAATGATTGCACCATGACTATCCTGAAGTTAGTCTTGTGAACATATCTGTTTATGATACTTTTGTCCAAGATCAGCCTGAAGTCCTGCATTTTCTTGGGAACCAATAAAACTTCAAGTAGAAGCCTAACCTGGTCTGATCTGGTGACACCTCTTAGATTGCTCTTTTTTTGAAAAGAGAGTTTATCTCTCTTAGATATGCTTTTGCCTGATTGGATGGATCATCTGGCAGTGGTCTAGTGAGTTGTAGTGAAGGGAGGAAAAAGGGATGAAATAACCTCTGGATATTACCCTCTTACCCATTTGTCTTGTGTGGTGGCCTGACATGTAGTTGGATGGATGGAGGGAGAAACATCCCCCAACTGCCTCCAGAATGGAGGGTTTTGGCAGACCTTCAGGGATACTGCTGTGTGCAATCTAGAAAGGAACCACGGTACCCCTGATTTTGTGGACTCCTCTAGTCTGGGTCAGCATCCATTGAAGGTGCTGCCTCTGCCACAGCTATCCTTGACAGAAGTTGAATCAAACTGCTGATGCCTTGATCTCCTCAGCCAGAGAGAATGAAGTCCCTTCTGGTTTTGAGAATATTATCTCTGTGGGGCCTCATACTTAAGTCTTACATCAGAAAGAGTCTTACCATCTTGTTCACACTTCCACATTCTTTCTTTTATGAAGGACCAAAAAGGGATGATCCATCAAAAAGAGCAAAGTTGCCCACCAAGTCTCAGGCACAGACATGCATGATGCCTCATTACTATACCTGACTGTCCTAGCCACTGTGTCTACTGCATTATGCATCAGACTAGTTATGTTTCGCACGGAAGTTAATGTTGTCCTGAGTTGTTTGCTTGTGTCTTCTGATAGAGGGCTCTGCAGAGTATATAGGGCTTATTTAGCTAAATCCCTGTGGAACCTATTTATGTGTGTGTGACATAGTTCAGGACCCTTAACACAAAGATGCCCGAAGTGTACTCCTGCTTCCCCAGTCTATCTATCATCCTGGGCTCCTTAATGGGTGAGTGAATGGAAGAGGAGCACTCTGAGACTCCTTTTGTAGCTGCCACCACGAGGGAGTTTATGACTGGAGATTTAGATCAAAATGGTTTATCCATTGGAGTGCAAAGAATGCTATTCAATTTTCTGTGGACTGTTTTGCAGTTGTCCAGCTCCTGACATGATGTCTTGACTGTGATGTCAATCAGTTTGAATGCTGGAGGTACCATCCAGGATGTAGACTGGTGTCAAGCCATAAACCTCAGAAAGAACCATCCGTCCTAAGGATGGAGGCCAATGGGTCAAGCTCTCTTCTGGTGCATTAACTCTAAGATGTCACCAAAAGAGGCATCCTTCAGAGGGGATGGTGGAGAACCCTCTCAGTCCTCTAAGATGGAATCTGTAGTGGGAGATTCTGAAGGGGAATCTTGGTACTTCTTGAATGTTCTCTTTTTTGGAGTGTCAGATAATGACTTATTTGACACTTCAGAGGTCTAAGCTGTTGCTGCATGGGTAGACTAAGGCTCATGCAATGGCTCTGATACAATGGTGCTTGATAATAAAGAGGCATGATAGAGTGAGAGAGAGAGAGAGAGAAAGAGAGCCTTTACCTAAAGGGACTTGAGTTAAGGTTCTACATGGGGATCCAATAGATTAGTAGGTTCATAGATTAGTACTAAGCTAACTGCCCTTGCGAGCCATTTTAAGCCTAGCCAATTATCCTTTGTGAGACTCAAACCTGGCATCCTGTGTTTGTAAGACAAACACTTTAACCATTAGTCCACCCTCCCAACCCATTTTACCCAGCACCTGGAAGGCTTATCGAACCTCAGTCAGATCTAAAGAGCTTGCATGGAACCCAAACCTCCCTTCAGAGACACAGTACTGATCCTAAGAGGGGAGTCCACGATTGTGTAATCTGGCAATTCCAATGAGGGGATAGAAACCGAAGGGTCCAGAGCTGAAGATCCCGACAAAAGCATCAGAGCCAAAGACAGATCTGAAGCTGTTGTTAAGGTCATTCGACTCCTTAGTCCTGAGACTGTTTCTGCTGTGGCACCAAGAAATTGGTCCAAATCTAATTCAGAAGTACTCCTGTAGCACTTGAAGGATCTGGTCAAAAGTACTGATGAGTATTTGGAGAGGAGGTGCTGTTTGGTCTCACCTCCTCTCAGCTGTTTAGCTGGGGAGTTATGAAGAATGATGGGGTCCAAGGGCATCAGATCCAGAGAAGAGGTATACATTGGCTTATGTGCCAAGGATTCTTCTAGTCTTGGCTTCTTTGGAGTCACAGAGAGGATACCCAGACAGACAGCACACTTGCAGACAGGAATGTTGAGGTGGTTACTTCAGGGAAGGAGCTACCCTGTAGCAGTGAGACTGAAGGTGATCCACAGCTTCTTGTGGGTACTGATGTTCCCTTGGACAGAGTGACTGCAAGGGCAGAGGTGAGTAGTAGTACCCAGGCTGACAGTGAGGCACTGTTGTCAGTGGATATCAGACTTCCCTGTGGAAGTGGAACTGTGAAGGGTTACTAAGAGAGAGCTAAGGCAGGCTCAGCTCTCAGACCCTACATTACAAGGCCTGAGGGCGGTAGCTAGTGAGGCACCTAATTTTCAAGGGAAGAGGGAATCTGTATACTGGGACAAAGGGGTACTGTATAGAGAGTGGACCCCTGAGGGAGGACTAAGGGTGAGAGAATACAGCAGCTGGTAGTGCCAAGAGCCTACCATCTGGCACTTCTAGCCATAGCCCATGATATTTCCTTTGTAGGTCATATGGGCATAAAGTGTACAAAGAGATGTATTATTCAGAACTTTTATTGGCCTGGGATTTCTAGAGATATAACAGGGTACTGCAGAATCTGTGAGCAGTGCCAAAATGTAGGCAAGGCAGGAGACAAGGTGAAAGCTCCTTTGATGTCTTTGCCTGGGACTGAGAATCCATTTCAGATGGTAGCTATGGATATTGTGGGGCCTCTGAGTACCCCAAGTTCCACAGGGAAAACGTATATCCTAGTGGTAGTAGATTATGCTACCAGATACCCTGAAGCGGTAGCTCTGTACTCCATTGAAGCAGAAAAGGTGGTAAATGCTATGTTAGAGATTTTCAGCAGGGTAGGTTTCCCAAAAGAAATACTGACTGACAGAGGTGCCAATTTTATATCAGACCTGCTGGCTTGTATGTGGAAACACTGTGGGGTCAAGCACCTAAAGACCACCCCCTACCATCCCCAGACTAATGGTCTTGTTGAGACACTCAAGGCCATGCTACAGGCAATTGCAGACCAGTTCCAGAGGGAGTGGGACAAATGTTTGCCCCATCTATTGTTTGCTTACAGAGGTGCCCCAGGAATCCATAGGTGTTTCACCCTTTGAGTTGCTGTATGGACATATGGTGAGAGGGATCTCTAGATTTCATTCAAGATGAGTGGGAGGGCGAGTGTTAATCCCACAAGGCGTCTGTTGTGGTATATGTCCTAAACCTCAGGACAAGACTCAGGGAACTCATGGGCTTGGCCCAGGAGAACCTGACAGAAGCCCAACAGTAGAAAAGGTCTGGTATGACAGGAATGCTCGAGCTAGAGAGTATGCTGTAGGGCATCAGGTTATGGTTCTCATTCCTGTCAGACACAACAAGCTGCAGGCAGCCTGGGAGGGACCCTTCATGGTTATAAGGAAGATCAGTGATGTTAACTACATGCTAAAACTGCTAGGCAGGAGGTAGGGGCATACATTGTACCATGCTAATATGATGAAGCCTTACCATGATAGGGAGGCCCTTGTGCTGAGTATTTGTAGTGGATGGCAAGAGGAGTCTGAGGGGGATCTGGTGACTGGTTTCCTCAGTGAGGCTTGGACTGACATCTCAGTGGAAGGGGTAGCAGTGTCCCAGCAGTTATTCCCCTACCCAGGTTTGAGAAATATGAGCACTGTTACAGGAGTTTGGGAACATGTTCACTGGGAAACCAGGGGGCACCCACCTGGTGCAGCACCATGTGGATATAGGACCCCAAAGGCCTATTAAGCAGGCCCCTTATAGAGTACCTGAGAGAGTCAAACATACTGTGACAAAGGAGATATGGGAATTGCTGGAACCAGGGGTAATCCAGGAGTCCAGCAGTCCCTGGGCCTCCCCAGTGGTGCTGGTACCAAAGAAGGATGGCAGCACCAGGTTCTGCATGGACTACAGGAAATTAAATAGTCACATAAAGTCAGATGCTTACCCCATGCCTAGTACAGAGTATCTTACCACAACTGCTCTTACCAAGGGCTACTGGCAGATGCCCTCAACTCCCAGTGCTAGAGAGAGGTCAGCCTTTGTAACTCCGTTTGGGTTGTATGAGTTTACAGAAATACCCTTTGGGATAAAAAATGCCCCAGGGACTTTCTGGAGGCTGGTAGATCATATCCTAGCAGGAGCAGGAGATTTTGCCCTCACTTACCTGGATGATATTGCTATCTACAGCCATTCCTGGCAAGAGCACCTTCAGCATGTCAGGGAGGTGCCGGGCCGACTACAGAGGTCAGGGTTGACCATTAAGCCCAGCAAATGTCAGGTGGGTATGGCAGAGGTCTCCTACCTGGGACATAGAGTGGGGAGTAGTAAGATCAGGCCAGAACCTGCCAAAGTGGAAGCCATTCAGGCATGGCCTGCCCTTGTTACCAAAAAGCAGGTGAGGGAATTCTTAGGGACAGCAGGGTACTACAGAAAGTTTGCCCCCAATTATAGTACTATAGCTGCTCCCCTCACAGACCTGACAAAGAAAAACAAGCCAGATAAGGTAGTGTGGACCCCAGCATGTGAGCAGGCATTCCAGAAACTTAAAGGAACTTTGGGAGGACCCCCTATATTAGCCAGTCCAGACTACAGCAAAGAATTTGTTGTGCAGGTGGATGCTTCAAACCATGGGGTGGGGGCTGAACTCAGACAGGTCTCCTCAAATGGAGAAGAGCACCCAGTGGTATATCTCAGTTGTAGGCTCCAACCCAGTGAGGAATGTTATGCAGCTGTAGAAAAGGAATGTCTAGCCAGAGTGTGGGCACTGCATAAACTTCAGTCTTGCTTGTATGGAAGGAAATTCACTGTAGTTACAGACCACAATCTGTTAACATGGCTATATCGAGCCAGCCAGCAAAATGCCAAGTTACTAAGGTGGGGTCTAGGGTTGCAAGCATATGATATGACAGTGCAGCACCATAGAGGGGATAGCAATGCCATAGCTGATGGGTTCTCAAGACAGGGAATGGAGTAAGGTACTCCCAGATAGGCCCAACCTTCTCAAGCAACATTTCTCAAGGGTCACTTGAAAAACCAGCTTGTGTTTTTTGGTGGGAAGAAGTGTGACAAAGGGAAATACTGTCAGCCCAGCTATCTGGAATTTTGTAAATAATTCTATGTCATTTGTGAATATTGATATGATTTATACAGAAGTGTGTGTAAAGGACTGAGCTAAAATGTAACCACAGCATGCCCTATTGGAATAGAACAGGAAGGTACCTGCACTATTGTGACTGTTTAGATGTATGTGTTCAGTGGAAACTGGAACACAGGAGGTTAACTTGAAAAAATTCAGACAAAATAGTTGAAATTAAATTGGTTCATAACCACGTAATAAAAGAGATGTTATCTCTCAGGTTCAGTGCAGTAGCAGACACAATGTCTAGAGATATAATTTTTTTTTGTATTGTCTTGAAAGAGAAGTGATTACTAGGTTTAAGATGTAGAAGTGTTTTATTGTTTTATGACTTGCAGGATCTGCAAATATCTGAGAGATATGTATTTTCACAGGGAGATGCTAAAATTTCTGACAAAGGAGGTTTAGCTTGGGAACTGGGATCAGGTGACAAAGAGGGGTGTCATCCAAGCTAACCCAGCAGCAATGTTTGATATTAATTTAAAAACTCTCTTAGACAGAGACTGTGCATTTTATATTTTGTCTTTGACCTAACAAGAACATCCATTTACCTCATCTGTGCTTGCCTTGCTGTAAGTACGTTTTTAGGGCATAGTAACTCTTTTAAATTCAGACAGGAATATAGTAAAGTGTACCTTATATGTTTTCTTTATTTATTTGAGACTGTTCTGCAATGTTGTTTTAAATATTTCCTGTCATTTTGAACTCTGAGGTAACTGATTACTTAGTGAGTATTGTCTTGTTCTTTTATTATTTATTATTAAATATATTCAAACCTTTTAATTGTGGCTGGCCTGTTTAGAGATATTTAAACTCTTAGAGTACTTGTATATCTATTTGGTGACACTGTACACATCACTCCTAAATAGACTTGCTCTTGGTCAGACTAGCATTTGGATTAATAGTAACATTACACAGTAGGATTGGACACCCTTGGTTTAGGGGCTTAAAGTAGCTGATAGTCTGGGCAGAAGGGGGTATAACTAGTAAACTCGTGTCAGTGTTCTCCAGGTGTGTGTATGTGTTTGTATATAAATCAAATCTCAATGAGTATGTGCGTCAGCTATTTGGGCAGAGACACAAAGCACTGGATGGACAGAGATGGTACTGGAGATCTTGGTTTGGCCACTCAGCTGAGATCTCAACCTTATAGCTGTGCCAGTGGGGAGTCTTACTGGAGATCTGGAGAAAGAGGGAGAAACCAGCCCCAGACTGACTGTGATCTCCGTGTGCTCTTAAGGGAAATTGCACTTTACTGTGTATGTGTGTACTTGTCATCCTCTCAGTGTGTATGTTCCCCACTGTTGCCAGTGGTGAAGACTGAGGCTCCTTGATTACTGGGCCAGTGCAGGGGCATCGCACACACTGATGCACCATTTTCCAGGTTGTGCAAGGAGAGAGTCATAGTCAATTTATTTATTTTGTTTGTTTGTTTGTTTGTTTGTTAACCGGGTAGTGTCTGACTGGGCCAGAGGCCCATTTTCAGCAGAGACCTGGGGAGAAAAGCTTGTGTCTATATCATAACATTGACAGCTTAGGTTATTGAATCCTAAAACATCGACACCTTAGCGTTGAAAGCTAACAATAGTGAATGGCCACATAATCGAATTCTTTCCTCAGGAAAGAATTCGGGTGGCCATCTGTAAACAAAATAAACAAACACACCCAAACATAGTGCACCCTCCACCCCTCCCAACTAAATATACCAACTCCGAAATTGCTCTACATTGGGGAAAGGGCAAATCCCTGATAACGGCCAAGTGAATTCTTTCCTGAGGAAAGAATTCGATGATGTGGCCATTCGCTGTTATAAGCTTTTGATGCTTAGGTGTCGATGATTAAGCATTCAACAACCTAAGCTGTCGACAATTCAATAGAAACCCGGAAAGCTCCATATTGTACAATTCAAATATAATACAGAATAATACAGAATAATAATAATAATGATACATTCAGGAGAGAGTTATATAAAGTAACTTGAGATTTATATACATAATAAAACAATTCAAAATTAATTTCAACAGTAATGACAGAGAATGCCAACTGAGCAGAGAAAAATAAGAGAACTCAGCAACAGTGTCAAATGTCATATGAAGTAACAGTAATGAGTGTTCTAAGCTAGAAACTTGTGTCTGTAGCTAGGATGTCTTGCATTCTTCTGATACTAGATATGGAGTGTAGATGCCAGAGTCCAGAAGAGAGGTTGAATAAGAATTTCAGGTAGGGTGGGGATGATACAGGGGTTGCAGAGAATAATAGGGTGCATGAAGTAGGTGAAACCTGAAGGGGTTGGTAAAGGGTATGGGAGAGAGATTAGCCAGGAGAGTGGCAAGAGCACAGCCAGTGATTAGCAATATGCTCCTTTAGGAGCACCTTGAACAGATGGTGGTTAGGGATTCTAGTTATGGTGTTGGAAAGAGTGTTCCAGAGTCTGGAAATGTTGTGTGAATAGAGGGAGTCGCCATATAGGTTGTGGGTATTGGAAACCTTTGGCAGAGGTTTGTTAGATGATCTGAGAGATCTGAGAGTGGTATTGGACTGGACTAAGTTGGAAATAGAGGGGCAGTTGTTAGGTTGATTGACTATTTTGTGGGTTAAGATTAGTTGATGTAGTGCTAGAAGGTTGGGGAGTTCTAGCCAGTTTAACTGAGTGAGAGCAGAGCAGTGGTGAGAACTATGTGGTTGGTTAGTAGCATATTTTGCAATCTTGTTGTGAAATGATTCTAGGTTGTTATGGTCTGATTTTCAGAGGTTTGTGAATATGA
The DNA here is from genome assembly GCF_019279795.1 of Protopterus annectens. Lineage (NCBI taxonomy): Eukaryota > Metazoa > Chordata > Ceratodontiformes > Protopteridae > Protopterus > Protopterus annectens. Next base: position 395,521,503 of record NC_056731.1, read on the forward strand.
AAGAGCTGTACAGGAGGGAGGATAGCAGGTGAGAGTGGGCTGTAGAGAGTCTGGCTGTTGGAGTTAGGAATGGTTTGGCTCTGTATAGGGTGCCTAGTTTGATGTGGACTTTCTTGACTGTAAGTGCAATATGATTGTCAAATTTTAGACTATCATCTAAAGTAACACCTAAAAGTTTAGTGTGGCTAGTGGGTATTATTTTGGTGCCATTTGCAGAGATGATAGGGAGTGGGGGATGGGAAGGCTTGTTTTTTTTAATTTTTGAGTGAGTTCTTGTCGGGAGAGGTATTTTTCAATGTCTTGAAATGCTGTTTGCATTTTTAGTTTGAGTTCTTGGGGTGAGGTGGCTGAACAAGTAAGTGTGGCATCATCTGCGTACTGAACTATGGATGTTGTTGAGTAGCAGAGCTGAGATCATTAGTAAATATCATAAAGAGAAGTGGACCAAGTATAGAACCTTGGGGTACACCTATGGAGATGGGTCTATATTAAAATCTCGAAGTCTAACAATATTGAATACGATATTGTCGACACGAGAATACTGAATGCGCACTACATTGAACGTTTAAACGGAAAATCTCTGTAGGGGGAGATTTCCATTTACTTCAATGTAGTGCATTCTCGGAGTTGGTATATTTAAGTAGGGGGTGTGGGGGTTGCAGGGGGGCATGCCCCCCTGCCTACACACTATTTAGTTTTTTTTTTAATTTAGTATTTTTTTTTGGTTTCCATGGTTTAAGACTTTGATCACTAAAGTTCGATCTTTAGTGATTCGAAGTTTTAAACCTTCAAGATTATAATATAGACCCTATGGTGATGGGGAGTTTGGGAAAGTGAGATTTCCCATTTAGTAGCCTGTTGACAATTGGAAGTATAGCTGTGGAACCAAGTTAAAGCTGATGGGCTGAGACCATGGGAGGACAGTTTATTAATTAGCAACTGGTGAGATACAGTGTCAAAGGCCTTGGACATGTCAAGAAAGATGGATGAGACAAGCTGACCTTCATTAATGTGATGATGGATAGTGTTAGTAAAGGTTAGTAGGGCAGTGCTGGTACTATGTTTAGGACTAAATCCATGCTGGGAACTGGAAAGTAGATTATTGTTTAGGAGATATTGGGGTAGGCAATTGATGGGGCAGCAAGATTTAGAAATTCGTTTGGAAGTTTGTCTGCAGCTGCACAGCAGGGTTTAAGTTTAGTTAATAGATTTTTTATGTAGTTAGTTTATATGGGTGAGAAGGTGAGCGGTTAAGGTTTTCTGGGTTGGGACTGTGAGAGGTTGAGTAGGCTGATTGTTTAGTAAGGAGATGACAGTATTTATGAAGTGGGCATTGAATTGTGTTGTGATAGGGTCTGAATTGTTTGAGATGGCTGGGGGAGGGGTTGGGGTAAGACCGGGGTTGAGGAGGTGGTTGATGGATTGCCAGAATTTTTGGGGATTGTTCTGGTGTGTCCATTGACAGGACAGGAAGTAGGTTTGTTTGTCTTTTTTGATTTGTTTCTTTGTTAAATTTCTTAGCTGTTGATAAGATAAGAGGTCAGTTTTATCTTTAGATGTATGATAATCTGCCCAGGCTTTATCTCTGCACTTCATTAGACATGCCTGGGGGGGAGGGGGGGGCATTAATAGTAAGTACTGGAGCTGTTTCCTTGTAGAATGTTTAGTGCTGGTAGCACTTTTGTGTGCTACAATAATTGCTACAAGAAGTCTGGTAAAGTGCTAGACTAATAAGCTAATAAAAGTGCAGGAGAGGAGAGAACTAGCAGATCTAAGGGAGAAATTGAAGAGCCAACTTTGGTACTGCTCAGAAGCTTTTAAACAGTCCTAGATACAACAAATCTGTATCTGGACTGGAATAGTTACAGGAAAGGTGGGACACAAGCGGAAATGTGGGCTTTTAAACCAGAAAGTTGAAACAGATGGAAAAATTGTCAAAGAACCAATAAACTACAATTTCTGGGCCAGAAACCACTCCTATTGTGGTAGATAGGCTGCCTAGTGCTTACCACTCCCAAGGATAAGCTAGAAGGCTTCCCTCCAACAGAAAGGCTTGAGAGGCTCAGAAGCTTACAAACAGTCCTGGATACAGCAAATCTGTATCTGTAAGCCCAGAGATTTCTAGACTTCATTAAAACCAACTCCCTGAAGCAATTATTCCGCACCCTAACTTGGGGCAACACAATGCTGGACTTGGTCCTTACCAATATGGGACAGCTCTGTTCTGTACCAGTTGTAACTCCCTCTCTAATTAAATCTGACCATAAATCAGCCACATTCACTATATGTCTGAAGCCAGAAGCACCCCAATAACTCAGTATTCCGAGATTATGATAAGGCTAATCAACTGAGTTGTGACATGGCTAAATTCACTATCCCTTCCCAACCTAAACTGTCTCCTTTTATTTATTTATTTATTTACATTTGTTGACCGGGAGTGTCCGACTGGACGTAGGTCCATTTTCAGCGGAGGCCCGGGGAGAAAAGCTCCACAGTTAAAATATACAGACAGTAGTTACATTGGATTTACATAGCGATTAACAATTTGATTAACATAGCAATTAATTACAAACATAGTTACAGATGAAGAACATAGCACATCAGTAGACAACTAGAATCTTTATCTGCGAAGTACATAACAGACATTAACAATTGTTACAATAAGAAGTTCCTGCTGTATAATAAGTAGTAGGCTTATGAGCATCCGAGCTTGCTATAATCAAGGTAGTTAGTGGAGTGCTAAGAAAGGTAGTGGTTGGATGGGGTGGGTGATATTAGAGTGGGAGTTGCAAGGGCATAGCCAGCATGTTTTTAGGTGTGCTTTTAGTAAAGTTTTGAAGTGGGTGCATGATGGTAAGGAGGTAATTGTGGGTGGGAGGGAGTTCCATAATTTGGCTATGGTGCAAGAGAATAGTGCTTCACCAGCAGAGTTGTTGGCTTTAGTGATCTGCAAGTGATGTTTGTTGCTGGATCTTAGTGGTCTGGTGGTGTGATAGGGCTGGAGTAGATTCTGGAGGGATCGGACATTTAGTGGATAGTTTACTAGTTTGTGGGTGAGTGAGAGTTGATACCACTGGAGGAGGTGAGGGAGTTCAAGCCAGCCCAGTTCAGCAAGTGAGAGACAGTGGTGACTATGGTAGGATGCCCCTGTGGCGAATTTGGCGATTTTGTTGTAGCAGGTCTCTAGCTTGTTTAGATCGAATTGCCTTAGCTTGGTATATATTGGAGAGGCATAAAGTAGGGTGGAGATAAGGTGGAAATTTGCTACTGAAATCTTTGCTGCTTTGGTGAGAACTTGCTTATTTCTGTGTACCACTCCTAGTTTTTTGTGGACTTTTTTATGGTCATGGATATGTGAATGTCAAATTTTAGTTTATTGTCTATTTCCTCTCCTAGCAATTTGGTGCGTTATATTGGGTGTATAGTGGTGTTGTCTTTTGCTGTGATGTTAAAGTGAGAGTTGTTTTGAGTATGTTTGGTGGGTTGGAAGATGAGTAGTTTAGTTTTGTTTGGGTTGAGTATTAATTGGGCATCGGATAACCAAGTTTCAACAGAGGAAAAGGCTTCCTGTGCAACTTTTTGCAGTTTGGGTACGGACTGGGCTGAGCAGATGATGGTTGAGTCATCTGCATATTGTATGAGTGTGCCATGTTTGGTGGCAGAGGCTAGATTATTGGTGAAAATAGAGAAGAGTAGGGGTCCAAGGATGGATCCTTGGGGAACCCCTATAGAGACTTGTAGTTGGGGAGATATGTCATTCTGCCATACAACAGATTGTTGGCGGTCAGACAGGTAACTCTGAAACCAGTTGGTGACTGATTGAGTGAAGGATAGGTTATTGAGGACAGAGATGAGTTGTTTGTGTGGGACCATGTCAAATGCTTTAGATAGGTCTAGGAAAGTAGCAGAGGAGAGATAGCCATTGTTTTTATGCTGAAGGATAGTGTTAGTAAAAGAGAGTAAGGCAGTGGTGGTGCTATGGTTTGGTCGGAAACCATGCTGAGTATTGGAAAGGAGGTTGTTAGTAAGGAGGTAGTCTGAGACCTGAGAGAGAATGCATCTCTCTAGTATTTTGGAGAGTGGAGAGAGAATAGCTATGTGGCAGTAATTGGTTAGTTCTGTGGAGGGGCCACCTTTGTGGAGGGGAATTATATGTGATACTTTCCATAGTGTGGGAACGTAACTCGGTTAATCAAGATGGATACTGGATAGGCCAGAGCATCAGCTGCAATTTGTAGGTATTCACATGGGAGGTTGTCTCAAACTAATTTGGTGGGCTAAGTTTAGTTAAGAGTTTTTTATGTTGGAAGTAGGTACAGGAGAGAAAGAGAAGGCAGTGGGGAGATTACTAGTTGATGGTGTGGGTTGGAGGGGAGGGGGGGTTGTGTTGTTTAGCTAGTGATAGTATGGTTTGTGTGAATTGTGTGTTGAATGAGGTAGCAATATTTTTGGAGGAGTGAGGGATGTTAGGAGGAGGGTACTGACTTTACCTGGGTGGAGGATGGAGTTTATGGAGGACCAGAAATGTTTGGGGCTGTGTTGGGAGGAGTCTAGGGCAGACTGGTAGTATTGGAATTTGTCCTGTTTTATTAGCTTTTTGACTCTGTTGCGTAGTTCTAGGAATTTCTGTCTAGTTGAGGGGGTTTTGGTTTTGCGCCAGTGCTCCCAGGCTTTATCCCTGTTTTTCATTTCTGACTTAGTGGTTTTCTGTAGCCATGGGGAGGGTTGTGCTTTGGTTCTGGAAAGTCTTATGGGGGCATGGTAATTAAGGATGCTCAGGAAGTTAGTATTAAAACATTTAACTGTGTCATCAAGACTGAGGTACTTTAGAGTATGCCAGTTACATTCTTTAAGGGATGAGATGAATGTGAGTGTGTTAAAGTTTAGTTTTTTATGTATTTGATGGTAGATGACAGGTTTAGCTTGGTATAGGTATTTTTTGAGTAGGAATGTTGGGGAGTGATCACTGAGGCTATCTGATAAGCAGCCTGTTATATATGACTGGGGGCTCTTACTGACTAGTATCCAATCCAGGGTAGTGTGCTTGTTGAAGTTTTTATTTATCCTGGTTGGCAACTGGACTAGTTGGGTGAAGCCATGAAGGTTTACATGATGGGTTGGATGGTTGCCAGAACAGGATTGCCAGTCAGTATTGAAATCACCTAAAATTATAGTTTCTTGGGGGAGATGGTGGGTAGACCAGCTGAGGAGGTTTTCTAGGTTTTGGCCAGGTGGGAAATACCATCCAATTATGCTGATGGTTTTGTTTTGGTTTATTTTGAGGTTGGTATATATTATTTCTTCATTGCCTATTTGTGGAGCTGATGATTTTAAAATCTGGATGTTTAGATGCTGTTTAAATATTATAGCTACACTGCCTCCTTTCTTGTTTAGCCAGTCTACTCTTAGTATGCCGTAACCGGTAGGGAGGATTTTCTCACTGGTAATGTGAGGTTTTAGCCAGGTTTCTGTCAGGATGACTATATCTGGGGAGTACAAGTCTATGGTGGCATGGAGTTCATGGACTTTGTTGGATATACTTCTAATATTTAGGCTTAGTAGAAGGAAGTCACTTGGCTTTCTATTGGCTGTGATATGGGAGAAGTTGTGGTTTCTAGTCCAATTATGAGGATTGGGGTTGGAGATGGTAGGGCCAGGGTTGGGGTGGATGTCTCCACTTAGGGCTAGTTTTGACATGCATGAGGTTATTTGTTTTCTCAGTTTTTGAATGTGTTTGTTTATTAGGGAAACGTTATGATTGTGCTCTGTGGGTAATAGGTATGGTGGGAGGGTTACTATGTTAAGTTGTAGGGATGCTTAATGTTTGAGTTATATAGTTGGTAGAATATGCAGGGGGTGCATAGGGATGGTTCTTGAGTTGGTGGGAGGGGAGCTGAGTGAGGGTGAGACATGAGTGGTGGTGTGAGTAGTAGTACAGTGGTAGTGGTAGAGTGCGGGAATGATGGAGCTTTGGTAGGATGTAAGATATGCAAGGAGAGTGCATGTAGTGAGCATAAGTAAGGTATGCTTGTACATGTTAGCTGAGGAGGAGTGATAGTAGTGGGAAGATGGAGGAGGTAGTGCTGGGTTTAGTGCCGTGGTTGACTATTGGAAAGATGGGAGGGGTTTGTGAGTGCAATAAAGGTAGGACCACTGGGGGTGGGATGAAATAGGGGCAGGGTGGGGAGCGGAGTGGGTAGAAACCCTGTTAGTTGCTCTTATGAGGGGGCTGAAAACAATCAGGTAACAGAGTAAACTGATAAATGAACATATGATAGTGAATGTGGAGACTCAGGTAGGTACCCTGTATTTCCACAAACTATCAGATAGCTGTGCCCCAGTTCAGGCAGTTTTAATAAGTTCTATGGCAGAGCCGAGCATGAGGTGCTCAAAGGGTGGTTGTAGTTTTAAAAAATGGTGCCTGCCACAGGTAATAATTATTAACTTTGGGATTGGCTTAAGGTAATAAACAGGGAAGGGGGAGAAAAAGGGTGTGAGCAGGCAGTTTATTTTGTACTGCTGCTAATGAGCCAAAGCAAAGACAAGTTTGTGTTTAAGAAACAATCAGAATTGACCAAGGACTGCTCTGAAACTGTAAGTCATTTCTTAACCATTTCTCAGGTGGAAAAACAGGATAACTTTGTATCAGTAGGCTACTGTGGTCTCAGTTTAAATTAACAAACACACAGTATTTATCAGTTATGGATACTATTTTCTAACAGAAGGGAATAATAGAGAAAGTGGAAGATGAGTGTTTGGGGGGGGGGGGGGCTGGTTACAAGCCAAAGCAGAGTGCTCTCCAGGGGATAATGAATATTGGCTCAACAGGTAGACACATACTCAAAATTAACTTTAGCTGTTTGCCGACAGTTCAGACCCGGACTGCTTTTCTTATAAGAATGATAAAGGTGGTACCGCAGTTGAATACTTAAGAGTGGTGTTAGGTCTAGAAAAGAAGAGTACAGACAGGAGTAAGCACTTTGAGATGGTAAAGATATAAAGATTACAAAAAACAAAATGAGCAAATAGCTACTGTATGCAGGAAAATATGTCTTGAACCAACTACTAGTATATGCAGATACTGAGCCAGTTGGAAAAAACATCAGTTAGAAGGGACCTCAGGTGACAGTTATGCAGTCACAGATAAAAATATAGCGAGCAGCATTCTGTCCTGGGTCTCTAATGTGATTCTATCCACCAGTAACAGCACAATTATATAGAAATATTTAGACATAATTAGAAATAATTCCTTCAAAATAAAAATCAACTCAGTAACCCCAGCAAACGCTATAACAGTTAGGAAATATTCCAAAGCAAACTACACCATATTAAGCGATAGTTTATTAAAATTCAGTGTCACTCCCAAGCCAGAGTTCACAGCAACCTACATGGAATTGTTCACTGAGACACTTTATAACCATGTAAATGGTTGTATAGAAGCTGCTGTACCTACTAGAAATAAGCCTAAAACAAACTGCAAAAACAAACTGCACTGGTGGACTCCTAGGCCTTAATAGGGTATATAACAAAAGGGAAAAAGTCATTTTTTAAATTAGGAAGACCAACTCCCAAGAAGATAGGAGGTCTCTAATTAAACTAAACAGTAAACTAAGAGGACTAATTAAGTCCAACAAGGCAATTAGGAGGGTCAAGATAGCCTCACAGGCTAAAGACAGCCACAAGTTCTTCTACAGCTATGTATGAAACCTCAAAGGCAACTCACATTGGTTGGCTGAACTGTTGTTCAGTGGTGCCACCTTCATTGAGCAGAGTGACATAGCAAATTTGCTGGCTGACACATTCAGCTTAAACTTCACCCTTCACTCCCCCACCTGTCTTCTTCCATAACGTACCTACTAGCATACACCCCCAACTATTAACAGAGCACAGGTCCTGGCTGTGCTTACTAAGGTCAGAAACACAGAATCAATGGGCCCCACCAATATTCCGGGATGTCTCCTAAATAGCTGGAAACATGACCTATAAGGTCCACTTGAGTCACTTTTCATTTATAGCCTTAAAACAGACTTTGTACCATTAGACTGGAGGACTACAACGGTTATTCCACTTCACAAGGGTGGAACATCTACTGACCCTGGAAACTACAGAATTATTAGTCTGAGTAGTCTAATATGTAACGCTATGGAATAACTTGTTATGGAAATGATCAACAAAGACATAACTGGTGGACTTTTTGAGAAGGTCACTAAGGCAATGGATAAGGGAAAAACGGCTGAGGAGTTTGATACAATACCACACTCATTTATAGTTGACAAACTCAATGAACTGGCCATAAACCCTGGCATAACTCAGTGGATTGCCAACTGGCTCACAGCCAGAGCTTAGGAAGTCAGGATTGGTGATACAAAGGCTGCATGTTGGGACCACTCTTGTTTGGCATCTACTTCTCAGAGGTAAAGACTAATGTTAAGGGCTGTTGGCTGACCAAGTTTGCTGATTACTGCAATTTGGTCGCTCTCATAGACTCTCCCCATGACACAAACATCTTACAAGAGGGTCTAACACAGATAAATGATTGGTGCCAAAGTCATGGACTAAAACTCAATGTCAAGAAATGCATTATAGTGCCTTTTGGGAAAATTTCCACTCAGGCCAATTACTCGATCGGAAAAAAAAAACAGCCATGAGAGTTGACCCAGTAGTCAGAGATCTGGGAACATATGCAGACATTGATCTGGCCTTTGATCAACATGTAGCCAAGGTAGTTAGAAAATTATTCTATTTCACCCAACTTATAAGAAAGGGCATGGCATACAGGTCCATGGAAATTGTAGTGCAACTTTATTTGACCCTTATCAGACACATCATTGAGTATAATGCCCCCTTTGGCTTGTACCTGACCAAGCATATGCAACAGTTGGAATGTCTACAAAGATCTCTTACCAGGAGAATCCAGGGTATACACACATTGTCCTATACAGATGACCTTAAAGCCCTGTCTCTACACTCTGTCTCTTACAGGTTACTGAGAGGCGATCTATGCCTGGCTTACAAGGCATCCTTGAATTCAGCTCTGATGGAGCTTTTGCACATTCATAAAATGAACAGCATCAACACCACTAGATCCAAGTATTTAAATTTTGCTTGTGACATAAATAAGACATGTTGGCAAGGCAGATATGTGTCTCAGAGGATTCCCATGATTTGGAACAGGCTACCCATGCATGTGAAGCAGAGTCTATCCCTAGCCCTATTTAAATGTAACCTTCGATAGGAAATTGGAAATTCACCCCAGGTCAGGCCCTCATGTTTCTAATAGAAGCAGACAGTAATGCCCAAATTAACATACCCCACATATAACCTCTAGAAGCTTCCTAACATACCCCTCCTAATAAACTCCCATGATGCATAGACACATAACTAGGTTTGACTGCATGGCCAGGCTTATAAAGGCCCTGGTGGACATTAGCTTAGTATTATCACTATAAACCTGTGAAACTGATGACCCCATTGTGTATGCTGAATTCTTTACTGTCAAATTCTACAGTCAAGTAAATAGCTGAATAGGCGCTTCTCTCCCATTAAAAAGTAAATAGAATAACAAATTAAAAAATAAACATCTGTGGTGGTACCCAAATACAAACAATCTTTACAGCAGGAGAAAAAAAAAATCATTGCACCTAAAAATAAATGTAACTCTCAGCATACCAAGATGCTCTTACTAAACTTAGCAGGGAACTCCAGTCCCTGATCAGATCAACTAAAGTCAGATATGAGGTAAAAGTAGCCACCCAGGCTAAATAAAACCGCAAAGCCTTCTCTAACTGTGTTAGAAACCTCAAAAACAATGTCCAACAGTGCACTGAACTAACAGAAAAAGACACTATCTACTCAGACCCAGAGGACACAGCTGATCTGCAACCAGATAGATTTAACTCAGACTTCACCCCTCTACCACCAACATTCCAAGAACACACCCCCACATCCACGTTGCCCCACAAATCTCCAAAGAATATCTTCAAGGCATTATCCAAGACCAAAAATACCAATTTTATGAGGGCAGATAGCATACCAAGATGCCTACTTGCTACCCCGAAACAGGACTTGTCAGACCTCCTACAAAGATTATTTAATATCAGCCTCCAAACAGCCTATGTGCCAGATGAATGGAAGGCAGCAAAAGTTGATTCCCTCCTGTACAAGGGTGGGACATCAACTGACCTAGATAATTATAGACCCATAAGTCTGATGAGCCTCATCTGTAAGGCTATGGAAAAGATCATTATGGAATTAATAATCAAGGACATAAACAGCCTACAGAACCTGGTTGACTTCTTTGAGAAGGTAAAACCAGTATACACCACATAACTAGATTTTGCTAAGCCATTCAGTAATATGCCAAACTCCTTTCCCCATACAAATGGCCAGTGTACAAACCATGGACTAAAACTAAATGCCTTGGCACGCACAAAATCCCCTGCAGTTATCACATTGACAACACACCCCTGAAACTTATCCATTTGTTACAGACTGGGGAACCTCTGTAGACAATGAACTATCTGTTGATCATCATCACATATCCACTTTGTAAGTCTTTTGTTGTGCACTTATTAGTAAGAGTATGGCATCCAGGTCCCGAGATGTGGTCATTCCACTGTATTCATCACTTATTGCACCATCATTGAGTATAATAGCTTTTTTGGAAAGTACCTTTCCAAACACTTGAGACAACTTGAATGCCCGTGGCATTTTCTCACTAAGAAAATCAAGGGTCTGAATAATAAGAACTACACTGATCATCTCAAAGTCTTGTCCCTTTTCTCAGTATCATACAGATTACTGAGGGGTGACTTCTGCTTCTTATACAGAGCCAAACAGATCCTATCATCTCAGACTTACTTCACATTTGCAAGTCCAATGGTGGCATAAACATCCACTTGGGGCATCATAATCTTTTCTGCAACATAAATAGAACTTGTTGGAAGGATAGATATCTACCACTTTTTTAGAATTGTCTTCCTCTCCAATTAAATCAAAGTCCTTCTCTTACTTTATTCAAATGTAATCTGGATGAATGGATGGGGAATCATAATTTTATCCATAGAATACAACCCTTGCCCTTATAGAAAGGGGTAACATGTAAATGTTCTGCTGTTCTGTCTGCTCTTGCTCATATTTAAATTACAAGGGCTAAAAAAACTTCATGGGAATGCATGACGAGGTTTCTACAGATCCTTCATGGGCAGTTGCCTAGTAAGAATCTATGAAATTATGGAGATCATACTAACATATCAACCAAAGTACAGTACTTCAAGATGGCTCCATTCTCCTTTATCCCAATCAGCAGAAGTTGGAGAAAGGGACAGAAGCATCAGGATGGGATACATAGCATCAGAGACACATTGGTAATTATTTGTGTATTTATGTTTATACATCTATTTATTGGTGTGAATGATAGGTAAATACATGGTGCTTGTGAATGGTGGTATGAGGGGATTTCTGTGTGACTGTAGGAGCCATGTTGAGGCAGTATGGGAACACCCAGAGCCTCTGCAAACTGAACTGGGCTTATACCACTGCCATGAACATGGTGAACACCCATGGAGCTGTTGTAAGACCAAACAGTAGTGCTCTGAACTGGAAGTGATTGCTCCCAGCCAGAAGCTTAGGAACTTCCTAGTTTGTCGGGCTATTTTGATATGATAGTAGGCATCCTGCAGATCCACTGAATACATCCATTCATCCTTACTCTGAAAAGGCAATAAAGACTATATTGTGACTATCTAGAATGATGTCTGTTTGACAAAATGATTCAGCTTGCTGAGGTCCAAAATTGTCCTTAGATCCCCATCATTTTTGGCACTAAAAAGTATCTTGAGTAGACTCTGGATCCCTTGTGGTCTGTTGGGACCTCCTGTAGTACTATTTTGCCTAGCAGCTTCATTATTTCTGCTACGCTGTCCTTCTTGGTCAGGGTAAAATGTCTGGAAGGGTCTTTTTTTTGTTTTTGAAAGGTAATGGAATAGCCTCTGGTTATCTTCCACAACACCCAAGAACTCGGGGCAAAGACATTACAGGTTTGCATGTGGAACAGCTAAACACTCCCAAATGCCTCCAAAGAAGGGCAGTTAGGCAACCATTCAGAAGCACTGAAAGGGTTATTGGTGAAAGGGCCTCTAAACTCCGGGTTCTGTGATCCACTTCTGCCCCTCGGATGATGTCCATTAAAGTTTCCCCCCTCTGCTCCAAGTCATTAACAAATGTTTTTGACTTTTGGAACCAAACACATTTCCCGCCTTCTGGTTACTCTTTGATGTGGAGAAATGGATTCTGACAACATAAAAGGTTTTGCCATCCTATTTAGTCCTGGTTAATGCATCTTTGATCTTGGTTCTGAAAAAAGTGGATCCAACAAAAGGAGTTTTCAGGAAGGATATCTTGAAACTTTCCAAGACGTCAGAGTCAAGATAGTGAATAGTATAGCAAATACCTGTTGCTCTAGCCATGCTATCTACTGCATTAGACAAGAGGCACATGGATAAGTTGGTGATTGACTGCATATTTACCAACTGGGTTTCTGAAGACCTGTGGATCTCCATTGTAATGGGACCTGCAAGAGATTTAGGAAAATTCCTTCATCAAACCTCTCTGCAGTCTGCCCAACCAACCCATTTAATCCAGTGCTTGCAAGGCAAAATTACTGAATCATACACATGCTTCACAAACCTTGGAGTTGGGAGGGTGGCCTAATTGTTAAGGTGTTTGCCTTACAAACACAAGGTGCTGGGTTTGAGTCTCACAAGGGATAATTGGCTAGGCTTAAAATGGCTCGCAAGGGCAGTTAGTTTAGTACTAATCTATGAATCTTTACTGCCTCTTGAACTATCTATTGGAGGGGTAGACAGTCGAGATTTCCTCTGAGAGTTTCTTTTTAGTGGCTGCAGCCACCACAATAGTATCCACTGCAGGCCCCTTACTCCAGTGCATTATATCCTTTGCTGACACTTAAATTTTATGTGGTTTATGTGGGACTGGCTCTATTACATCTGATTCCTTCCAAGTTTGTTGGCAATCCAAGTCCATTAAACAGTTTTTGGGAGTTGCAGATGAGTCTGCTCCAGATGGTTCGAATAACAATGCTTCCTCTAGGGAATAGACATTGGTGGACAAACCTCCCCTCTGCCTAAGGAATTACAGAAGCTTGACAAATGAGACATCTTCTAGGAGAGATCTGGGGAACCCTTTGTCTTCATCAAAGTCAGTGTCTTAAGTTAAAGTTTCCTGGGTGGAATCTAAATGTCTTCTTTTGCATTTATGCTTCCTATGCTCCTCTATTGGGGGAGATACTGGAGAGGGTCAGAAGCAGCAGTAGAACCCATGGTTTGGGGCCACTAAGAGCAGGTTGGTGCAGGCTGTCCCAGAATATGTTGCTGTGGCATCGAAGATCCAGAAATGGTCCAGGCTGCATCCAAGGAAAAGCGGGTCACCCTCTCTCTCTCTCTCTCTGGTGGGGGAGAGTTTTCTTAAATACCTTGAATGCAGACACTGAGGTCAGATGTGAAGAAGGCCTCCTTAGATCCAAAGATACCAAAGGCAGTCCTCCTCAGGACAATGCTCTGTTCAGATTTGAGAAAAAGGCCCATGCCGAGCTGTTGAACACTGAGGCTCCAAGAGGAAGGAAAGACTTAAAAACCCAGGAGATGACCCAGTCCCAAGGTCTTCAATGCTGACCCCTCAGCTCTGAGACCCATCATGCTCCAAAGTCACCAGAGTGGAGTGGGTCAAAGAAACTTTCAGAGTTGATGACAGGCAGATTGTTCAGGAGGTGATGGGTGTAGCACCCAGATCCAAAGTTGCCTTTTCTAATAAATGGACTGGAGAGGGAAAGATAACAATAGGGTGGAGAACAGAGATTACAGAGATCTACCCTGAACGAGGGGGATATGGGAATATCCTCCAACTGGATCTTAGCCTTCAAAGAGTCCTTATCATCTTATCCAATTCCATCTTGATCAAAACTCCTAGTGGACTGCAATGACCTGGAAGAAGCTGTGAAAAGTGGTCTGGAAGATCAGTATCCTGGCCTGTAGAAGGGGACAGTAGGAGACCGAATCCCAAGAGGAGACAGCTCTGAAAAAAACACAGGATCTGGAAGTTTGGGGGCAGCTAGGGATTGGATCCAAATGTGATCCAACCCTAGAGCTAATGGGATAGTTGTCAAATCCATGGGCTGAGGAGTCTTTGGGGCAGATGCTTCTAAAGCTAAAGGAACTGGGGACCTTTTCCAACTCTCTCTTGCCCAGTTATTAGCAGTATCTCTGTCTCTCTCTCTGTCTTGGTTTATCCTTTTTAATCTTGTTGAAAGCCTTTTTGGAAGAAGGATACACGTAAACACAAGGTGCTGAATCTCCTGCTTGGACAGGGAAAAGGCCATTCAAAGCCATTGTAGAACAATAATGAAAAAGAACCCCAGATCCAAAGGAAGCACAAATGTCATGCTCTTCATTAAGATGGACAGAACCCATATATGAAACATACATATCATGTGGACACTGTGTTGGAAGCCTGTGGAGGCATGACAGACACTTCTTATACCCTGAAGGCTTGTCAGCTACTATGACCCCCCCCCCCCACACACACACCAACAGTCACTAAAGAAAAAAGGCAATAAACATTACAGCTAAGAAACCCAAAGGGTCCAAGCACACAGAAAACACCTAAAAAACTAGCCTCAGACAGGAACAATCAACTAACTTTCAACTACTAACTAAATAATAGCTTTTTAAAGTAGAACAAGAAAAAACACACAAAGGGGGTCAGGAGAGGAGAAAATTCTATAAGCCAAGAAACAAAGCCAAGAAAAGAAAAGAACTTGCACATCCATTGTTGTTGTGTGGCAAATGAGATCAAGGGTAGAGTCGTTGTTGGTCCATTATTGGAGAAGAGAGCCCTGCAGTTGAAATCATATTGCTGACCTCAGATATACCGATCTGTTAAGATAGATGGAAAAAACAACATCAGATCAAGAGTTTAATATCTTTTCCAAAGGCAGAAAAAAAACACAAGAGGTGAGGAGGCTAGCACCCCTTATGCTTCTGTAAAGCATGAAGATGGTACATGGTGAAGCAGCTAAAGGAAGGAAAATGCATCAACAACCACACAATGTGATTGATCTGACCTATCAGCAATAGCTTTCCATTTTACATAAAGGAGAGTGCCTACAGTGTAGCAAAACCTAAGGCTGCTGTGCAGTTTATAAGGATAGGTAAGGGATGATTAACATGATGATGACAAACACGTCACTAGTGTGATGATGATCAATACCAGTGACACACTGGTCAGTGTTGCACTTCAGCTACAAAGGAGGGGCAGATATGAATTCAGTTTCTTATCTCATCCTGTACTTCAAGATTGTGGTGTTCTCCTTTGTGTTGCTCAACAGAAGTAGATGGGACAGAGGTGCAAAACACTGCCACAGGATGGTAATGTGATATTAATGGACCTCTGATTAGTTACCTTGACCTGGCTTATTGTGAGAGGGGAATGAAGAAACAAGATTAGATGAAGACCACAGTCTTCAGACTAGAAGAGCTTGTTCTGACTGACGTACAATCAAACTCAGCAAATTGTAACTTAGTTCTGTAGTAAGTAGGGCATGCTCCACAAAGCTGCTTCTTATAACTAGTTAGGAACAACCATGACTAAAAAAGGATGGAATGAGGGTCTACCTTATGATAGTAAAAAAATGAGGCTCACAAAGATGGAATGAAGATCGTCAGCTGAACACTAGCTAGCATTTTTGTATTTAAGTTCATGTAACTGCTACTACTTTTTGAATAGATTATGACATCACTGCAGGTAAGTAGTATTTCTTAAGATGGATGCTGATGTGACAGGACCTCTCTATGACAGACTATGATGATATGGTACAGATGCCTATTACAACCTAATAGTATTTGTACTAAAAGCCAAGAGTGTACCAAGAAAATGAAAAATGTATCTGGCTGGTATACAGCATGCATGGGACCAGGGCAGCATCAAATATGCTCTGGTAATGGTGTGCAACATTCTAGCTACCACCAGTCTTGTCAGAAAGGACCTCAGAATAACACATTTAAAAGCAAAGAAAAGCATCTTAGGAGTGGAGCACCACCTTTATGTTTATGTTTCATTACAGCATGAGGACAGTGAAAGGATGATCAGCACCTGGGTGGGGGGGGGGGGGCAGGGGTCATCATCATCAGCTATACACAGGTTAAGTGTGTGATTAATCTGAACTACCAGCAATATGGAAAAAGGGACCTCCATTATACAAATTACTTGAAGGACAGCACATGCAACCCCTCTATTTCTGTCACTGTTCTGCCTTGTGGCAAGAAAAGGATGAAGGGCACCAGGGTGGTATGAGAAGCATGAGGGCCACAACAGCAAGAGGAGCACCAGCCATGCACTGGTAAGAGCAAATACCACAAGAAGTACCACATGTGGACAGATGGAACCTCAGCTTAATATTCAAACCCTGGAACACTACTGCAAGATTACAGGAAACTCATTTATGCTGCTCAACACAAGTACAACCAGCTGAACACCTTATCAGAAGAACAACGTAGCCTTATGAGTGCTCCCTCCCACTTATAGTGTCCTGCAGCAACAAAGGGAACAAGAGTGAGAAGAACCAGGATGTAAAGAGGATCCACAATCTAATGGTACAAACATGAAGGCCACCAGAATAGGATGAGGAATGCCAATTACACACTTGTACATAGATGTGTCCATTTATGCTTATGCAACTACTATTTGCCGGTGTGTGTATATGTATATATATATATATATATATATATATATATATATATATATATATATATATATACACACACACACACACACACACACACACACACACACACACACACACACACACACACACACACACACACACACACACACACACACACACACACACACACACACACACATACATATATTTATTACTATTCTATTACTAATCCTAGAGTCTCATGTTCCCGCCCTCTGGGAAAAAGCTATAATCCTTCCTCTTCACAAAGGTGGCACCTCAACCGACATCTCAAATTTCTGCCCCATTGCTATCCTTTTCACCATCTCTAAAATTCTAGAAAAATGTGTCCAAATATAACTCTTAGACTTCCTTCTAAAGAATAACATTTTTTCCCCCACACAGCATGGCTTCTGCCCCAGTCATAATACAACCACTGCTCTTATGTATATCTTTCTTAAATATAGTCAACAAAGCCTGTGACTCTGGAAACATTGTGTCAGCCCTGTTCTTGGACTTATCAAAGGCTTTTGATACCATATCCTCCTCTCTCAACTCTCTAGCTTAGGTCTATCTTCCCTATTTCTCACCTGGTTTAAAACCTACCTCTAAAACAGAGAGCATGCTGTCAAATGGCAAAATTCCATTTCTTGCTATATTCTTGACTCTCCAGGTGTTCTCCAAGGCTCAGTATTAGGCCCACTCTTGTTCAATATCTTCATCAATAATCTTCACCGGGTCATCCAGCAAGGTTCCCTAGTCCAGTACGGAGATGACTCCACTATAGTCTGCTCTGCTCAAAACTCAGATAGTTTAAAGCAACAGACACAAACTGCATTCACTACTGTGGAAACTTGGTGACCTGAAAATCATCTTTTATTAACTCCCAAAAAGACCATACTTATGATATTCATTCCCAAGAAAAATACTTCCATTAATAAAACTAACTTTGAAATACTCTCCGTTAACTCCACAAAAATTGAGATAGTCACCTCTACTAAACTGTTAGAGGTAATAACTGACGAGAACCTTAAATTCGATCTTCATATTCAAAATAATATCAGCGAGACTCAGAAAAAACTTGAGCTTCTTTATAGACACAATAAGTTCCTCTCCCTCGCCTCCAAAAGACTATAGCACAATCTTACCTTCTTCCCTCTCTAACTTACACCGCACCTTTACTAACAAACCTGCAATCCACCCTGAAGACTGAATTAGAAGCAAGTTATAACAAGATCACTGCATTTGCCACTAATAGTCACCACTCTACTCATCACTGCACTGCACTAAAATAAATTCAGTGGCTGGAACTCCCCCATCACCTTCTCTTACTTCAACTTACAGCCATGCATAAATTAATATATAAGCCCCAAAACTGCCCTACACTTAGTTCTTTATTCTCTCTCTATAATCCTATTAGGCCTCTTCATTCTGAACATCAGTATCTTCTTCAAATCTATAAACCCAAACTACCTGCAGGTCAACTATTATACTCTTGAAGCATAGCTAAACTCTGGAACAATCTACCTCCTTCTATCTGCTTACCTTCCATTTTTAAAACTGCGCTACACAATCATCTTCTATCCAACTGGGTGTGTAATTGCTCCTCCTCTCTCTCTCTCTGGCATTATCTCATCAATCACTATACCCATAAACTTGTCTGCCCTCATCTTTCTCTAATATACCTTATCTTTTATCAGTAGAACTTTTCCTTTCATTACCCCTCTTTATACCTCTACTAGCTCTACTACCCTTCTCCTTTCCTCACATCTCCTCTTTCTCCTTATTTTTATCCCATACACCCTTCCCTCTCAATCCTTCCCCTCTTCCATCTCTCTGCTTTCTCTCTTTATTCTGTTCTTCCTTCCCTCCTCACCTTATTATTTTATTATTTTATTTAATAACTATCTGTGCCCTCAAACCAACTTCTACTAGTTCACTCATACTCTCTCCCTGGCTATCTTATTTTTGGGTCTCATTGACCTATACCTCTCCTGCTGCATACTACTGTCTCATCCTAACATTTCTTTTCAACTTTATAGCTTCCTTTTATTATATCTGTGACCATGATGATGGTCAGCCTCTATGTCAGAAAGTTTATAGCAGGTCTAGTGCACCCTAGGTTAATTTAATGAATATCCTTATTTGATAACTCTTTGATATAATATCTGCAAATACTTTTTGTGTATTCGATTTTCTCTTTAACGTTTTGTAATTTCTGTAAATAATTTTTGTGTTTTTGTAATTTCTATAAATGACTTTTATGTGTATTTATCACTTCCTGGAGCTTTTCTCCCCAGGCCTCCACTGAAAATGAGCTTCCTTGGCCCAGTGGACTTTACTGGTAAACAAATGCCAATAAATAAATAAATTAGTGCAAATAGTGTCTGTGTTTCTGTAGATAAGTGGTACTTGTGAAAAGGAATGATGGTATGAGTTGACCTCTGTGTTGACTGGCTACCTCCATGTGGAATAGAGTATTATTAGAATGTGATAACATCTCTATTAAAAGCCAGTCTCTTTGTCTGCAGGATGCTTGTGTTATGTGTTGTATATTCATCAAACCATAAGAATGACATGGACATTGACCTAAAACATGAAGTACAAGCTCAGTTAGATCCCATTTTATTGACTTTGCTCTGTACAAATCCCATCAGAACCATACTTGATTTCTGGTTGAGAGAACTTTTGACTTAGTTATATGAAAGGCAGAGATCCCAAACAGCAACGCTACTACATTCCATTTATTCTGCTGTTCTGCTGTGGTGAATGAAGAAAAGATCATGAGTCCAGGTTGGCATGACAACAACTGTCTGCATGCTGCTAGCAAAGAGACAAAATGTAGCATAAGGACCAACATATGTACTCTAGGAAAATGTCTCCCACATGAACTGCTATTAGAAGGAGAGGTGGGTTCCCAGCTTAGTATATCATCCAAAGGTCAGTACAGCAAAACTGCAGCACTATATTTTATATTGCTCAAAACATGTGAGATACAAACCATGAACATTGCCTAGAAAGAATTTACCTCAACATTTTTTGAGAAGCACTGCACATCCTACAGAGTACTGTATCCCCAGGACAGCTTAAAATACAAGGGTGGGACCACCATGATGAGAACTAGGATGCAAAGTGCATTGACATCTTGATAGTATAAACAAAAGGACCAGCGGGATGTGATGAGAAGCCACAGCTACGCACTTGTAAACGTGCACATTTATGTTTATATGCATGCTGTTTAATGGCTTGCATGGTAGCATAACTAGAGTGTATACCCATGCAAACAAGTGGCATTTCAACTGGATTTTAACCCCTTATACAGAGGAAGGAGACAACAGTTGAGTAGTGTAGCACCAGTTTATGCTTCTGTACATCATCAGGATGGGACAAGTGTGAGCAGCGGAATGGTGGGAAAAGCAGCTAAAGGTGTAAGACTACCAGAAATTTTAACCATGGATTAGGGCACTAAGATATTATTTTGTTTCATTCTGCTTCTGAACTTTATACATCATAATTTCCACTCCTGACAGAAACACAAGTGTACCATCACATCCATCAGTGTTAGAATAAAGTGAAAGTAATGGCAAAAAAAATGAAACACTAGTATTTGAAATTATAATGTTACTAATACTCTCTGATGTGTTTTTGTATTATGACCCTATAATAAAGGTGAGAATACTGTTGTGAGGAAATCACAGCATCCCAATGATAGCATAACAGCAGAAAACACAGGCGCATGTACAGTCGGCAAAGCTTTATGTTTGAAGAAACAATTATGACAGTGAGTACTGGCCACAAAAAGGGAAGTGCTGGTCAAAAGGGAGTTCTGAGAATGATTGTGGTATTTTAAATGCTCTGCTACACATCATTTTGTGTTAAGTATTCAGTACTGAAACTTTATAGGGGATGTCCGTAAGCTACCAGCAAGGGATGAGGTGGAATTCTGTGCTACAGACTAATTCTCTTCAGAATAGTGTGTGACCTCAAAGAAATAATTATAAATGGAAGAGGAAGTAAAGATTTCCATGTGAATATAAAATATGCTGGGAAAGAGCTTGCTGAAAAAAAAATAAAAGCTTGAAGACTTAAGACTTTTGGGTGGGCAAAAGGTCACATGTTTCTATTTGGTAATGAACAGAGATTTGTATTTTGCATTTTGCACATATTAAAGAGAACTAGTGAAATGGCACAAACTAAAATGACTTTTCTTTCCCATTCGAGGATCGCTAAGTAGAAGGAGAACACAACAAAAAATACACAAGGGCAACTGAAGATGTACCTCTCAACTGTCCAAATTTTCATAGAATGTCCAGATTTTTCCCTCATATTTACTGGCAAATCACTGAGGACTGAAGTCAATAAATAATGACATACTTTTGAGTTTCAGATTTCATATCCTTCAGAAAACGTATGGTAACACAAATTCTGTAATTCTACCCACTTTTTATAAGAATGCTATTTAAAATCTGTCCTTATTTTTGGTGTTTTGCCTCCAATTATTTTAGGCTTTGTCCAGATTTACTGCTCTAAGAGGTAGAGAGATATGCCTGAAGATGACGTTTCCAGCTTGGATGCTTGTGTGTGTAGCTGCTTTTAAACTGAGCTTGCTCCCTATTTTTTGTAATAATTAGGAACCAAATCCTGTCTATGCTGAAAAACCGGAATGGATGTGCTACCCAATAAAATAGGCAGGAATCTAAACAAATTTATTGTAGTTTAGCACTTTCGTCCATACCTATGACTTCATCAGAACTCGGTGTTTCAACATGAAGTTTTTTTTTTTTTTGTTTTTTTTTTTGCACTGTTGTGAACTGTTCTTTGGAAGTTCATTTACACTGCAAGTTTCACTAGTTACCAGGGTTGTGGATGGGAATCACTGTTGCCTCCCCTCTATAACTTGATCTGTAACAGCAATTTGTATACATTCACTAATACTTTCCAGCATTCATGTCTTGTTTCCAATTTATTTTTAAGTTTATGGTAATAAGAGAGCATACGTTATCTTGTCCTGCATACACAAAGATTCTTTACTTAGTGCATTTGCCTTATTGGCTACATTGATAAAGGTGGTTCTCTAGTCATAAGTTTGTCTTTGTGGGTAACACTGCTGGTTTATTTAAAAGAAATGTTAATCTAATAGCCATCTGTATCAGGTTTATTTGAGAAGTATGCCATTCTCAAAATTTTAAGTTCCAGAAACTGGAGATCACTCAAAGATAAACAAAAACTAAGATTTATGTATTCATTTCAACCAACAGCCACATTTATTTTAGAACTGTGACATCCCAAAGTCATGGGGTGACTTAGAAACTGGAGATAGCACCAAGATAAGCTAATATTTATTTATTTATTATAATCAATAATGTACACGTGTACACCTTGCATTCTCAGAAAAAAACAGCTCAGCTTTTGCCTTGCAAAGTAGGTTCAGACAAATTAATACTGTTTTATTTTCTGTATGCTTTTTATCCATTTGCCTGCCAACCATCAAGCCACTCCAAGGCAGACTTGAGTCCATTGATTTTTCCCCGTATTGGGTATCCCCAGTAAAGACGATACCCAATATGTGTGGGAGACTGTCATTGGCCCAAACAGCCATGGGGTGATTTGTACCCTTGTTAGCATACCAGCAATGAAACTGCATGATGTAAACATTTGACCCTCTTCTGGGTGGGGAACATGTTACCTGAATTGCTGTTGGGACCATTATCCCTTCCCCATGTAAGTACATACTCCCATGCACTCATAATGTAGGCTACCGCATACATGGCTTGATGGCCAAACACCCATCCCATGACTGTCCACTGTGTCACCTCCCTTCCCCTTCTCTAAGGAATTGTTTCCTAATCTTAAGCCTTGATTACTCCTAAACAAAAAATAATGTCACTGACAAAGAATGGATGCTTTGCACAAAGAATAAATCACTAAAGCACCATAACTCATTAATGGCTTTGTAGTCTGTGTAAATCTAGACTGTGTGTACACAAAGATGTGAGGGCCTGAAATACCTTCCACCTCTGTGTTTGCATTTCTGTACACATGCTCTCAAGGCTGCCTCACAAACATAGCTTGGCAAAGCCAATCATACATCCCTAGTCTGTGTACTGTGGGCCTTACACCTCTTCTCAAGCAGGTTTTAGCATTACAGTAAATTGGATTACCTTCACTCTCCCAGAATGGGTGAGATAACATGACCTACTCATTCCCGCTTTCTGTTGCTGGTTTAATAGCCAGGTAAGTGGTCAATCCCAGGTCATCCTGAGTTGCATACCCATGGCTTTATCCCTCTACACAATGAGCATGATGGAACTCCTCTGATGAAGATACTGCTAAATCCTTAATCAAGTTCATGGCTATTTAAGTCCCTTTAAGTGTGTGCACACACCATTCATCATCAGCTTCTAGCCAGCAATAATATTCTGCATGTTGGTCAACTTTCTCTTTGCATAGCCAGCTAAAACATGGTATTGAAACAACTGTTAAAATCAAAGTCTGTTGTCCTGCATACACTGTCAATCTCCTTCTCAAGTATTTAGATCCAGTAGCATTTGAAGTAAACTTTTCTCTAACATTAGATATTAGCAGGTACGTTACTAAAAATATAATTCCCCAGGTCTGAAAATGTTATGTTGTTTCTGCTAAACTATGTATATTTTAAAATTTTTTTCACCACCTGTCCCTACAACTATCTAGATCTTTCCTTTTCCTCTTATTAATCCATTTGTTCTCCTTCTTCCTCCTGTGTGTGGAGGGTGATAGTTGTCCGATGATGCCAACATATAGCAGGGGATAGCAGTTCTTCTGCTATTGCCTTAACCTCACACTGGGGTCTCTGAACATTTATTGCTAAGGTGTACTGCAAAAGTCCAGTGATAAGTGTGTTCATCCAAGCTCTGTGCAGTATGTTTGCTGCTTGGCAGGACAGGTCATGCACTCACCTGATTTAAAAAGTGACTCTAATTCTGCAGCAGGCCAGAAGCAACTCCGTCTTCTCAGGACAGTTGAGTCAGCACAAGCCAGTCACTCACACTCTCCTCAGCTGGTGTAGAACAGAGAGTGTGTGTATATAACTTTAAGAAACCTTTCTAGATGTAAGCATGTGCATATAAATAGTTCACACGTGCAGGCAGCAGTGCCATTTTGAGAGAACAGCCAGAGTGTTAACATGCATGAGTGTGGTAGTCAGTCTGTTTATAAGTTTATTTAAGTTTAAGTTACAAAGCCTCATTCCTGATGTGGTTGTGTATAATAAAGCTGCTTGAACTGAACCCACAACTGCTTGTCTGTTTTATCCTGACCAGATGAGCGACATGGTGTCAGAACTGGGATTAAGAGTGCAACTTCTTCAAGCAATGAAGTGCAGAGTTAAAGGTGAAGGCAGAGTGAGCAGATTGAGTGATACAGAGCTCAAATGATCAAAAAGGGCCAGAAATGAACTAAAGATAACAAAAGACTTACACAAAAGATTTATTTTGCAAAGAAAATGAAATGGAGCATTTGTGAGGCACAAAACACATTACTAATCAAACGAGTAGTACAAAATGAATTATTAATTAAGTGAAAGGCACAAAATGCATTATTAATTAAATGAAATGTTCAAAACCATGATATTTGATAAAACTAGCAGAGATATTCATATGGGGCTCAGAATTACCTTTGGTTTGCATAACGAGCATGTTTAAAGTAAAATGGGCCAAGAAAAGTATAAAGAGCATGACAAGAGATTGCATGGGCATAATGAGTACAATAATAGGGCAAAATAAGCTTAAATAGCAAGGCAACTGCATTTTTTTAGTAAACTACCATGTTTTGGGCATAAACTATTATTTTGCATTGGCCAAAGCCATTCAAAGCATAACTAGAGTTGTTCAAAGTATCTCGGTGTGCAAAGTGTTTGCAGAGTGTGTGCTTTATTATGGTGCAATTATTTCAAAGAGCTTTCTGTGTGCAAAGTACAGTTACATTGCAAAGTGCAGTGAAAGTACAGCCATTTCAAAACAGTTTCTTGTGCTGTGTACATTAATTCGCAGAGTGTCGCCATTTCAAAGTGTTTCTTACACTGTACAGAATTATTTCACAAAGTACAGCCATTTTGAAAGGTTCTTGTGCTGTGTACAGTTTATTTGCAAAGTGCATTCATTTTGAAGTGTTTCTTATTCTGAACTTTTTTTGCAGTGTACAGTTTGTTCACAAAGTACAGTCACTTCAAAGTATTTCTTACACTGATGAGGAGTGGTGGTTTCACAAGTTATAGTGATTTTTTTTTTTCAATAATAAATCTTTATTGTTTTAGTATTTTCCATACAAACTTAAACAAAACAAAAAATTATTAATACTTTCTAACTATCCTATCTAGTTCAATCCCAAAAACATATATACAATATTTACATGAATGCCTCCAAATATAACATCAAGTTATACAGAAACATATAACAAAAGAATTTTACATAAGTCAGTTATCTCAATCTTTACTTATTAACATCTTTTCCCGTAATGAGTATATATGTCTCACAATACACTCGATCTCCATATATTATGCCAGTATGATATTAAAAATTTGTTCCCATATCTTTGGGTTATTAATATTTTTATTATGATCCTTCAAAAGTAGTTTGTGAGCTAATATATGTCTTATTGCTAAAGTCCTAAAATTGTTCCATGAGGTTTGAGATGGATTTAACCAGTTTGTGGCTATATAAAGTTTCATTAGTAAGAAAATATTAATAAATATAGTGACTTGGGATCTAGGAAGTTGTTTTGAAGGGATATGTAATATCATGAATTCCCATGAAAGTGTTGAACTTTGATATCCCATCTTTTGGAGTTGCAGTTTTAATGAATTCCAGAGTTTATAGATACATTTACAGCTCCAGAACATATGAAGAAGATCTGCTGTTTGATCTGTACAATATGGACAGATTGGAGAGTTTTTAGAATTAAACTTGTGCAATCTGAGGCGTGTATAAAAGGCATTTCCAAAAATCATAAGTTGAGTATACATTAATTTTTGGAAAGATATTGATTTCGTTGTTAGATTAATTGCCTTCATGAACTGCTTGTCCTCTGTAAGTGGTAATTTCTCCCTCCAATATTTTGAAATAAGTACTGTATTCTGGAATTTAAAATCCTTTATTAATTTATTAGTGGCTGTTATATATTTGACATCTTGTTGAAGAGATTGCCATAAGTTAAAACATTTTGTTATTTCCTCATCTTTAATTTTAAAGTCATCAAAATAACTTATAGCTAGTTCCTTAATCTGTCTCAAAATAGTTAAATATGATTTGGGCAGATTCATTTCTTGTCTTATTGTATTAATGGATTCTTTTAAGTAAGGATATATATCAAGTAAGGTAAGATTCATCATAAGAGGAAAAGTTTTAAGATTTATTAGTTTATTATTAATTTTCAAGTTAGGATTTCTATGAAAAGGTTGGAAAACCATCATATGCTGGATAAGATTTAGAGATCCAAATAAATTCTGTACTGACATTATATATAATTTAATGTGATCCATTATATCATACGATTTAATCATTTCCTTTTTTAAAAAGGTACTGCTTTGGGGTTAATATTCAAATTCGAGATATATTTATAGTTCACAGTTACCCACATTGGTGTCCATTTATTGCTAGATATATCATAGTTAGCAATTCTTAAGATTCTGTTCGAATTTATTATTAAATAGTACATTTCGAAATTTGGTAGGTCTAGTCCCCCTTTATTTTTTGGGGTCATCAATTTGTCATATGATATTCTGGTCTTTTTTGGATCCCAAATAAACTTAGCAGATTCCCTATGGATTTGTTTAAAAAACCCTTTGGAAATGAATACTTGAGCAGATCTAAATATATATAATAATCTGGGTAAAACATTCATTTTAATAATTGCAACTTTTGCTAATACCGGTAACTTTAGATTTTTCCATCTTTTAAAATCTAATATTATGTGATCCCAGACTAATTTAATGTTAGTGTTATAAAACTCCTTATCATCTATAGAAAAGGTAATACCCAAGTATTTAATTTTCTCTTCAGATTTAACCTGTCCCACCAATGAAAGAAGTGAAAAGGGTTTCGGAGTCCTTAAGGGAAATATGCTTGTTTTTGAGGTTAATTTTGTAATTAGATATTACATAAAGTTCTCCACCGCTTTCAGTAATTTTTCAGTATCTGATATTGGTGTTGTGCAGTAAATATTAAGGTCATCAGCAAAGCCGCCATGGATATTTTTGTTCCATATAATATGGGTGCATTATGATATACATTCTGTTTAATATATAAAAATAAAGGTTCTAAATATATATTGAACAACAAGGGAGACAAGGGACAGCCCTGTCGTGTTCCATTTTTAAGTTGTATTCTTTTAGAGAAACTTTTGTTAATATACAAAGTAGTGTAAGGATTAGTATATAAAATTTGTAACCATGATATAAATTCCTTGGGTATGTTGAACTGTGGCAAAGTGTCAAACAAGAATCCTACATCAACCCTATCAAAAGCCTTTTGCGCATCAATTATGAGTGCATAAATATTTAAATTCTTTTGCTTAGCATAAGAAATTAATGAATGTAGTGTTAATGTATTATCACTTGTTTGTCTGGCAGTTACAAAACCAGCTTGTTCGCTAGAAATTATTTGATTCATAATTCTTTTCAATCTATCAGCCAAGATAGAAGTCAAAATTTTCATATCAACATTTAAAAGTGAGATTGGTCTATAATTATCCGGATTCTGAGTATCAGTATTCATTTTAGGTATAAGGATAGTTTTTGATGCGTTAAAATGGAGATCATTAATTTTATTATTAATTATATAATTAAATACAATCAATAGTATTTTACCCAGAATATCACAAAAAGTTTTATAAAATTCAGCAGTCAGGCCATCAGGCCCCGGTGCCTTATATGACTTGAAATTTTTGATTCTATCAGTTATTTCTTCCCTCGATATAGGTTTAATTAGGTCTTCTTGGGAAATGTCATCTATTTTTGGGAAACTAATTTTCTGGAAAAATTCCTCAGTAGATCCATTTAAAGATAGATCCTTTTGATCCGCATAAATATCCAGTATATTCTTTCAAAAACATTAATAATATCTGCGGTTTTAGAATATATTGTATTATCAAGCTGTATTTCCGAAATTACAGATGCTGATTTTGATTGATTAATAATTCTAGCTAATGCCCTTGATGGTGTTTGAATATGATTAGCATACCTCGCTAACATTTTATGCTCATAAAACGTCAACCTATTATTTTGAATTAAGAAAAGATCTTTTTGGCATTTGAATAATTCCTCCTCTGTTTGAGTGTTGTAATTCAGAATCAACTTTTGATCAAGTGAATTTATTTTAACTTCCAAATCTTGTATCTCTCTAATATACATTTTTTTATAATATGAAGCTTTTTGCAAGAAGATCCCTCTTATTTGCGTCTTAACTGTTGCCCGTTCTATATCAGGAGAATGTTGAGAATTCTCCAACTTAACTAATAAACTATTAAGAACATCTATGATTTCCTGTATTATTTCTTCCTTATTTAATAGATTTGGGTTTAAAGACCAATTATAGCCCCTGTGAGACAAATTATGCATAGAATATTTAGAAAAGTGTAATGAAATTTTTGAATGATCCGACAAATAACGCGCATGTATGAGAACTGATGGTTCAAAATTAATCATTGTTTGTGAAATCAGAAAAAAATCTATTCTCGACCACATTTTGTGACACGGTGAATAAAAAGTAAAATTGTTTGTATTGGAAGGATTATTCGTATATTTAAAAGGGTCATATAGTTGGAAATCTTCTTTCAAATCATTTAATGCAACCACCGCTTGCCTATTAAATGACCTTTGTGAACAAGACCTATCCAATTTTGGATTTTGATAAGAGTTCCAATCTCCTCCTATTATTATATAATAATTGTTATATTGGTTTAACAACGGATATAATGATGCTATAAAACACTGTTGATTACTACATGGTACATATACATTACAAAGTAAAATAGGTTTATCATGTATCTTAGAAGAGAGAGTAACAAAGCACCATCTTCCTTCCTTATCTATTTTAGAGTCCAGAATCTTACCTTGATATTGATTTTTAATAACTATGGCTACCCCTGCACTATTGGTCTTACCTTCTGAAGCTATGACCTCTCTAATCCATTTCCTTTTCTTGATCTCTGCCCATTGATCATTAGTTAAATGTGTTTCTTGAAGTAGTGTAAAACATGCCCCAGACTGCAAAAGTAAATGAAGAAATAGTTTCCTCTTCTTTAAGCTCTGGAGCCCTTTTATATTCCATGAGTCTATTTCCCACATTTTACTCTGTTATTCATTTTGAAACCTTTAAAAAGAAAAGATCAAGTGTACTCAGAGACTTTTTGACAATATATATGATTTGGAAGCATTCTTGATATCCCGTCCCATACCAGTGCCTACCCACTCTACCCTTGGACCAGGACATGTATAGGTTTTGCATAGAGTAAACAATTGTATTAGCTACTAACATAGTCCTTGATATATACTTCAGGTAACAATAAATAAGACATATAGTATAATCAAAACCGATAACACCTAACTCTAATTCTACAAAGCCTAATCTAAACATTCCCTATTAAACACCACTATTAATCCACATCTCTTGTATCAGTTACTTGTGAGTAAATCATTAATTATCTAACTAGAAACATCATATAAGTATTAATTGTCTCATCCTAATACAAAGTTATTACTGTCTAAAAACATCAAATCAAAACATTACATATA
This sequence comes from Protopterus annectens, assembly GCF_019279795.1. NCBI lineage: Eukaryota > Metazoa > Chordata > Ceratodontiformes > Protopteridae > Protopterus > Protopterus annectens. The sequence goes on from NC_056731.1 coordinate 395,551,028, forward strand.
CATCTATTGTGTAAAAATAGTTAACTTTCCTTATTTCTAACTAAACTTCAAGTGAACAATTCAAATTACCTATATTAAAAACCCCTTGCTTATATAATAAAATGAGAGTTCAGTTTTTAGACAAGATTATTTACATTTAAAAACCTGTATTATTGTAAAAATATAGTCCTATAAGCATCCAAACAACCCTGATGCTTAGTTATACATTTTCACATGTTTAAGCTAATAACATCAGCATTTCTCAGTGTTATGCCCAAACATACAGACATTTAATAATGTTAAGGGAGAATCCTGCCCTAAATGCTTACCTGTCTAACCATTCCTTGTTCAGCATTATTATGACACACTCCTTTCTCAACAGTGAGGCAAGACTGTTGCACTGGGGATTGTGCAAACACTGTGCTACAGAAGTAACTGAGAAGCATTGGAAACCTGAACCACAAAGCATTAGCAGTAGAGATTAAATTTATATCATCTGGGGTCACCCGAAACTCACAGTTCAAAAACATAGACGCAAGAAAACCTGATATAGTAATTCAAGAAAAAATACAAAAGTAGCTTGATAACTGAAATTGGTGTATCCAGTGATTATAGTGTTTTATGTACCAAGAGGCAAAAGTCATAAAATGCCAGGATATGCAAACAGAAATCAGAGCAATATGGAAGAAAGACATCTAGATAACTCCAGTAGTACCAGTAGGAGCAAAAGGAGTAATAAAAACACATTTACAATCGTATTTAAATATGCTACCACTATATGTAACCTCATATGAACCACAGATGCTGGTGATTCTGAACACATTGCAGGTACTGAACACACATCTCTTGGCTAACTGAAGCAATACTGATTTCATGAACATTAATTATGCTCTGATTTACGAACGGGGTCTATTCTCACCAAGGTACGTAAAAAACCTAAGCATATGGAGAAATTAAACTGACAGAGTTAGAATGAAGAAAGTGAAGAATATACTCTTAGGAATTATTATACTTTAACATTAAGAAGTTTTGACCATTAGGAGAAATAAACATGCAGCATATTGAACATATGTGCTTAAAGTACTATTTTACAGCTTTCTTCGATGTTGCATTTACTTTAAATCAGTCCAGCATAGTCCTCTTCAGCTTCCCAAGCCTGAAAAACAGTCTAAACGATCGCGAAGGGGGAACCTTGTCAGCGCACTCGGAAGTGCCACAGTGAATAAAGCCTCCTTAGAAGCTACAGAATCATTTCCTGTCACTCATGAAGAGCAGACTTCGTAAAGACAATAAAACTTCGGAAAACAGTCTCGAAAGTCTAGGATTTAAAAAACGAACTCTTATCTCAACAGAAAGGGGCCCAACACAGAACAAGAAGCAAACAAAGGATTACCAAGACCACGATCCACAGTAGCAGCTAAATCCAGCTTCGGATACCATGCCAGTCGCTACGGAGAGCCAGATCAAGTCTCAGAAGCAGGCAAAACCTTAAAAAGCCTCAAAAAGGTAGCTTTTGCTTCATTTTTTGACGAAACCGAATATTTGGACCCTTCGACTGTGAATATTAAAGTATTAGGATACTTCATCTGAAACTTTATATGCTTTTCAATAAGAAGTTTACAATAAGGGGATAGCATTTGTCTAGCTTGCCTGATCTGGAGAGGTAAGTCCTGAGTCACAGAAATTCTATTATTGTTCCATATAACATACCCTCCATTTTTTTTAATAGTTGAAAGAATCTTGCTAACATCCTGATAATTCAAAATTTTAACATATACAGGTCTTGGACTGTTAGAAGCCTGTGATTCCCTTAGAGCTCTGTGGGCTCTTTCTATGATTATTTGTTTTGACAAATCAGGATCTGTAAGAATACTTGTAAATATTTGTAGAATGGATGTAATTAAGTCATTATATTGTACAGACTCCGGTATTCCTCTGACAATTACATTGTTCCTTCTAGATCTTGCCTCTAAATCAGTTATTTTGGCTTGCATAGTTCGAATCTCAAGCTCATGTGCATCTGATTTTTTTGCTAACAGATTTAGTTTATCTTCATTGTCTGCTATCCGGGCTTCACTTTTATCCATTCTCTCAAGGATTTGAGTACAGGATATTCCAAAAGTTTGTACTTGTACAGTTAATTCTTTTAGAGCTTCTTGAATGGGTAACAGAGCAGCATTGGATCAGGCTTAGTTTTAGTCCCTGCTTTTGATTGTTCCTGTTGTTTAATAATTTTTTGTCTTTTCGAAGTGACATCTTTTTCCGGTGATTGCAGTTCTGAGAGTTTCGTTTTTGTGGTAGTTGTGTCCATATTTTTGTCTTCCCTCGACATTTATGTCAGCAGTAAAACTCGGAGTCTTCTGAATAGACAGTTCCTTTGTTTGAGAATCTCTTCAGAGACAGATACTCTGTAATAATCCTCTTAGATAGTATATTTTCTCTTAGTTTGTTCACTTCCTGGATACTAGATGGATGCAGCTGAAGTTATTTTTACCAAGATTTATTGTTTAAAAGTTCTTGATACCACCTCAGGGTTTAGATTTCCACAGGTTATATGCAGAGATGCAGATCAGTAGTGTTTACAGAATGGCAGCCATCTTTGAATCCCCAAGTTATAGTGATTTTAACTGTTCTTGTGCTACCAAGACTTATTTGGCAAAGTGCAGTTATTCTGTTTTTTATTCTGTTGTGCTGTTGGGCATAAATACAAGTTCTGGCATAAAACTCTGGCATATATATTTATGTGTGTGTGTTCATGTATAATTCCAAGCACCTTCACTACTGTGCGTTGATATGTCAGAAGCATTTCGCAGACCCAGTCCACTTAATTTTGATCATAATATTGCAGTGAATTGGAGAGTATTTTTGCAGGAATAAAATATTTTCATACAAGCAGCTTTTTCTGACAAAGATGCACATACAAGGGCATTCATTTTGCTTAACTTAGCTGGATCAGAGGCCATTGAGAGACAGCGTTTATTTGTGTATGCACCAGCAGTGTATGCAGGAGAAGGGGAAAACCATCATGTTGTTGTACCGCCCAAATCAAGGGAAGACCCTGAGTGCTTGAAACATAAATTTAGAGAAATGTGTAGCCCCAAGACAAATGTTACATTAGAGAGGGATGTATTTTATACAAGAGACCAAAAGCCAGGTGAAACTTTTGCAGCTTATATCACTGACTTGAGAAATAATGCTAAAATGTGCAGATTTGGTGACTTGAAAGATTAGTTAATAAAGGACAGGCTTGTGTGTGGTGTTAATAGTGCTGCAGTGAGAAAGATTTTGCTTTGTGACAATGATTTAATATTGAGCAAAGCCACAGAGATTTGTCAAATCCATGAACTCACAGAAATGCACACGAGTATGCTTACAAGTGATAAGAGATTAGTTTCAGCAACCTTTAGAGCAAGTGTAGACAGCGTGCAGAATGTGGCAAGCAGGAGCAGGCCTAAGCACATGGCAGCTGCAACCCTTGCAGGATTTCCAGGGAGGACCCTTAACTTTCTGGCAAGTTTCAAGACTAGCTCAGCAAAGTGGGCATGCTCAGTGCAGTATAAGGGTGAGTCAGCAAGACCCAAGTCAAGTCTTATTGTTAACTGTCAGAATTGTGGTGCCAATCATGAGTCTAAAAGAGAAAAGTGCTTACTATTTGGTCAGCAATGCCACAAATGTAAAAAATGGAACCACTTTCACAAGTTTTGTAAATCAAGCAAGCCTCATTCAGTTATTAAGAACAGTCACTCAAAAAAGAAGTTGATCATGTAGAAAGCTACAACGCTGCTTTCTATGTAGATGGTGTATCAGTGGTTGGTGAAAAGGTTAATGCAGTAGATTTACTGGCAAAGAACTAAGTATTTTGTACTGTCCTGATCAATGGTAAGCCCACAGAGCTCAAAGTCGACACTGGTTCAAAGTGTAATGTGATGTCAGCAGAAACATTTGCTAGAGTGAGAGCTGGTGAGCACCTAGGTGAAGAGATTCAAACTGAAGACTCAGTAGTGCTTTCATGCTATTTGGCTGAGAACAATTACAGCTTGTAATTTTATGTAGTCAGTCAATATTAGGTCTCAGAGACAGTTTAAGAATGAAACTGCTTTCTTTTACCAAAGAAGTACATATCCCATGTGCTTTACTGATGCTATTTTCTCAGAGTAAGCTGATGTTTTCGATGACAAGTTAAGCAAACTTCCAGTTGTGTACTCCAGTGTTATTTAAATGGGGCACTCTGACAACACTTGTTGTTTTGGTATACCTTAGTAGTAGATACTAATTGTTCTGATTAAGTCAACTTGGATTGATGAAAGTGCTTAACAATTTGTGTTAAATAAAACTGTGTGGAGTCCGGAAACCCTGGTGGTGCGTTTTTTTGTTTATTTGTTCTTCTTTTTGCACCACTGCACCACTTTTTGGGTTACTCCATGAAAGTAGACCCAGAGGTCAGTCCAGTGATCAGATCAGCAAGGAGAATTCCAATAGCTATGCAGGACAAAGTCAAAGTCCATTTAGACAAAATGGTGCAGTAAGGTGTGATTTGTCCACTCACAGAACCAATTGAGTGGCTGTCTTCCATGGTAGCTGCTCATAAGAAGAGTTCAGATGAAATCAGAATATGCATTGACCCAAGAGACTTAAAAAAGGCATTAAAGGGACCTCATCATCCTATGCATACAGTTGAGGAGTTGCCGCCCTCATGCCAAATGCCACTGTTTTTTCTGTCTTAGATGCAAAAAGTTAATTTTGGCAAGTGATGCTTGATCACAAATCTTCACTACTGACTACATTCAGTACCCTATTTGGTAGATACAGATTCCTCAGGATGCCTTTTGGAATAAATCATGCCAGTGAAGTCTTTCTGCGTGCAATGGAATAAATTTTTTCAGGTTGTCTGTATGCTATAATAGTTGATGATTTACTGGTTGGAGGCAATGGTGAAGTAGAGCATGACAGAAACCTCAGGAAAGTTCTGGACAGAGCGTGTGAAGTGAGCATAATGTTCAATCCTCTGAAATGTAAATTCAGGCTACCAGAAGTTACTTACAGTATGTAGGTCATTTATTTACCAGCACAGGCTTACGACCAGATCCTTCTAAACAAGCAACCATTCTTGAGATGCCAGCTCCAGACACTGTCCAAGCTTTACAGCATTGGTATGGTTAAGTATTTGGTCAAATTTATCCTTGACTTTAGTGAATTATCAGTGCATTTAAGAGAGATGACATGCAAAAATGTTGCCTGGTCATGGTTGGATCAACACCAGACAGCATTTGATAACCTCAAACAGCAAATTGCCAACCCGCCTACATTAAGATACTATGATGCCCACAAACCAGCAGTTCTTTCCTGTGATTGTTCAAAGTTCGGTCTTGGTGCAGTTATTCTTCAAGAGGGCAGACCTGTTGTCTGTGCATCTAGAACTCGTAGTCAAACTGAAATGCAGTATGCTCAAATTGAGAAGGAACTTTTGGCAATTGTGTTTGCATGTTTGAAGTTCCATGATTATATCTGTGGCCGAGTTATCCAAATAGAAACTGATCATCAACCTCTAGTCACTGCTTAAAACAAGCCTATGCAAACCACTCCAGCAAGACTACAAAGAATGATGCTTAGATTACAAAAGTACAATTTCAAAATGGTCTATACAAAAGGCAAGCTTCTTTATCTGGCTGATACCTTATACGGATCACCCAGAAATACCACAGAACAGCTTGATAGCTGAGTTTTAACTTTGATGTCATGGAAGTGTGTATTTTTTCTACCACAAGACGTAATGAGCTAAGCGATCACACAAAGACTAATCTAATTTTGCAAAAGCTCAACCACTTCATCAATGTTGGATGGCCATAAAAGCAATCCTGTGTCCTGCCAGAAGTACAAGCTTACTTTCCATACAGAGATGAGATGCTGATGGAAGATGGTATCATTCTCAAATGTCACAAAGTTATTGTTCCTACTTCCTTACAATGTGAATACATCCAGATTTTGCATCGTGGTCACCCAGGTTCCGATTCTACTAAAAGAAGGACAAGAGGACTAGTATTTTGGCCTTCTCTATCAAAAGACATTGATAAAGTGCTTTCTTCTTGTTCAGTATGCAACAGTGCTAAACAGCATTTGCAAAAAGAGCCACTTCATCTAAGCCAAATTCCTGAACTACCTTGGTCAACAGTAGCCACTGACATATTTTAGTGGAACAATCAGCATTACTTAGTGTTGGTAGACTCTTATTCGAACTAGTTTAAGATTGATTTGCTACCTAACCTATCATCCAATGCTGTTATTACTAAAATGAAATGTCATTTCTCAGTCCATGGTAGTCCACACAAAGTTATTTCTGACAATGGTACCCAGTATACCAGTTAAATGTTTCAAAGATTTGCAAAAGAGTGGGACTTTATCCATGTTACTATTAGCCCAGAATACCCACAGTCAAACAGCCATGCTGAATGTGCAGCACAGAGTGAAAAGCAATTACTAGAGAGGTCAAAATGTAACAATACCGATATCTTCTTGAATTTGCTTAATCTCAGAAATATACCCCCATGTCAACCTACTTGGCTCACCTGCTCAGAGACTTCTACCTAGGCAAACTAGAACAACCTTCTCTAGCCATTCTAGTTTGTTGGTGCCTAATGATAAAAACAACAAAGCAATCAAAGTCCAACTTTTTAAGAAGCGTTCCTTTCAGAAGTCCAGCTATGATAAAATGAGCAAATTCAACCATTGAAAGAAGGAGAGACAGTGAGGATGCAAACGGCGAAAGGCTTTGACGGAATTGGTCAAGTAAGAGGTATATGTGCCAAGCCAAGATCCTATTTAGTGGAATCTGAGGGTATAGAATGCAGGAGAAACTGCAGGCATCTTCTTCCTATGTCGAAAACGATATTGCAGCATCACACCTGTGATACACACTCTAGATCTCAGAGCAACCCTGACTGTTCATACCAAAGAACATGTCTCAGTATCCATTCCCATTCCTGATGATGTCCCAGATGTCCCCAAAGTTGAACATTCCTTGAAGTCATTCTTTGTTGCTAGAACCAATTCTGAATTTTATGTTACAAGTTTTATATGTGTCTGTTTCTGTGTAATTGCAGGTCATTGAATACTGTCATTTCATATATGATCTATTTCTCAAAGAGGGAGGATGTAGAACAGAGTGTGTGTATGTAACTTTAAGAAGCATTTCCAGATGTAAGCACTTGCGTATAAATACTGAGAACGTGCAGGCAGCAGTGCCATTTTAAGAGAACAGCCAGAGTGTTAGCATGTATGAGTGTGGTAGTCAGTCTGTTTATAGTTTAAGTTCCAAAGCCTCATTCCTGAAGTGTTTGTGTATAATAAAGCTGCTTGAACTGAACCCACAACCACTTGATTGTTTTATCCTGACCAGAAGAGTGACAGCTGGCTACTCTAATGCCCAGATCACTAACCAGTCTTGGGCCATTTGAATTACAGTCAGGGTTTCATCCTTCTGTACCACATAGCCAGCAAGGCAGTACAGAGACAGACTTGCTTGTAATATTATTATTACTTTGCTGCCTGGTAAAAAGTTATAGAAACCATTAATAATAAACAATGGGTCTATGTTGAATCAGCGAACGCTTAAAAAAGTGAACACTAATTCATCGACCCTAGTTAACTGAAACACCCGAACACTCAGAACAGCAATTTTTTTTCCCAGGGAAAAAAAATCGCTGTTCCACCAAAAATAAAAACGTAAAACACTATTTAATGTGGGTGGCTGTATCCCCCACACCCCCCCTACTTAAATATACCAACTCTGAGATCGCACCAGAGTGGAGGAAATGGCAAACTCCTGAAACCGGCCCAGAGATTTTTTTTCCTGGGAAAAAAATCGCTGTTCCGGGTGTTCAGGATTGTCAGCTTTCGGTTAAATAGGGTCAATGAATCAGCATTCACTTTTTTAAGTGTTTGCTGATTGAATATAGACCCTAAACAACTTACCAGCTAAAACACTCAAGTCTTGATGATAAGACAAGCAACACAGTTTAGATCCCTCTCATAGAGCAGATAGTTTATTAAATCAGTCTAGTTGAACTACTAAGACAAATATGTTTAAGGACTATGTATTTATTTGATTTTTGTAGTCCTATCAAAAGTCTTCAGCATCATCCAACAGCTATTATTTCTACAAAGAGTACCCACTATAGGTGCTGGTATTTCATATTGTTCTTATTTATAAAGCTACCTAATGTGCAGGGCACAGCAAGTCAAGTGGAGCAAAAGGAATTCTAAACCTTTTTCAGCTGAATGCAGAATCACACAAAGTAATTGGTCTTCTTTTATTCAATGTATTATTTAATGGTATGTAGAAATATTGTAATGTGGTCATTCTGCCTTAGTACTTTGATGACCTTAGGATGCTTTCCTTCACATATACAAGCTGCCGAGCCACATTGTCTCAATGATCTTTCAAGACACCCCAGTCTTGGCTATTTATATCATCAAAAATGGCACAGTCAGCAACTCCTTACTGTGTACTGCTGCTTGCAAGGAACAGCTGTTGAAATGAATCATGAATAAAAGTACTTAGGAATCTTCATCAACAGCAGACTCACCTTATCTAAGCACTGCAGATTTCCCATGCCAAACATTATCCAAACATTTGGTTAAACTACAGGACTAAGGCTGACAACTGCATGACTTGCTCCAAACTTTTATTTGCATCTACCACATAGCTACATCTAGACTAAATTTCAAAAAGACAAAATTAAAAGTTTACTGTTGTCAGACAAAGGACTTACTTTGGTCCTATCAGAGAAATACATAAAACATGACATGGCTGTTGATCAGCAGTCACTGGACCTGACAAAAAAGTGTCTGTGTCCTTTCAGTTTTAATTTGCCTTATGTTCAGCATGTGCCATCTAGTCCTGTAAATAAGCCTTAAATCAGTTATTTTTTTCTTTTTCAGGTATTCCTATAATACAAATATTTTATTACTGAGGCTTATTTTCATGGTTACATTTTCTTTTATCCATTCAGTTTAATTAATGCTGTTCTTTTAACTCCTTATTTTTCTATTGCAGTGCCTTAATTGTTCCAGCATGTGAACACAGTGTCTCAATCAGTTTTGCACCCATTTTACTTTGCTACCACCCATTTTTAGTCCATTCCTGGTCCATACTGTCACTGGTGGGTTCTGAGGCAATCCTTCTTCTGGTACTTCCATCTCAGTTCCTGGGATCTCAAATTTGATACACTCAGTTGTGAGATCCACAGAACTGAGTGAATCTCAGAACCAATGCCTTGAAGCTGGGTCATCAGCACTGTGCTTTGATCCTTCTTGCATGTCTCCCTTTACAATGACAGAGACATCAGCCTTCTAGGTGTTGACACAGATTTCCTCCTTGAACCCCTCCCCTCTATCAGCTTTAGGGGTGTCTTCATCGGTACTGCCTACTTCTTCTTTGAACTATTTGGATGGTCCTGGCATCTGATGGGAGTTCCACCAATCCTGTTGATCTTTGGTTGTCCTTCAAGTTTACAGGGAGGATTATAGCTTAACCACTGAGAACAGAGTTTAGACTTCTTCCATTTTGGATCCATCCCAGGACACCCACCCTTCTCTGCCTTATCCTCATCATGCATTTCAGGGTAAGACAATTGGAATAGCCTTAAAAACTGCTCAGATGCAGTGTGAGTCCTCTGAGGAATCAGATATGTCCCCACCTGACATTTCAAGAAAGAAGACATGCAAGAAGAAGTATATTGACTGCTTTTCAGAGTCTATCACTTTGGACATGGACTTAAATGATTGAGAGAGTTCCCCCAATCCCCATGGAAGACACCAATTTTGGTGAGATCCTCATATTGATGTGAGAGAGTGAATCTTGGATGACAGACCCACCTTCTCAGGATGAGGAGGTCATTTTTGAGGCCTATCATTGATAGACTTATTGACCTCACCACCAGAAAGGAATTTTCAAAGCCTGATGCCTCTTACTCTGCTTCCTGAAAACTTGATAAAATCCTTAGATAACCCAAAGACAGTTTTGGTCTACAGGTCCTTTGATCGATTCTTTTATTTTTGCTGCTGCAACTAAGAAAGAGCTGACAGGTGATACTGCTGTTGTCTATTTGCCAGACAAGGAGTCTAGGGCTATGGATAGGATGGGGAAGTGGGTGAATGCTTTAGGCACCATCATCCTTAGGGTCTTGAACTATGCCCCCCCCTGAACCATTTTCAAATGGACCAAGTAGCAAAAGCCTCTTTGAAAAAGCCACCCACTCCAGACTCTGGGAAGACATTATAGACCACTTTGGACACTATGTTCAACATAACTCATTGCTTCATTTATCTTATGCATTATGAAGCTGATGGAGTTGTATTTGTAGCAGGCACAATTATTATGATGTGGCATGCCTAGATTCGCCTATGTGACTTTGTGGAAAACTTTAATGAATGATTTGCAAATTCCCATATGATGGATCATTCTTTTCTGATCCTTATATTAAAGAGAAAATGTAGAAATCTTAGCAAGATGGAGAGATATTATCCGCTGTAGGAATTAAGATTAAAACCCTTTAAAGATATTACAAAAGGAGCCAGAAAGGTCCAAATGCCGATGGATCTGATGCTGTCATTTTCATTCATTCCTCAACAAATGGGTTCAGATCTGACCCTTGGATATGACTTGGCCACTTTTTCCAGCTTACGGAATGCTGGAAGCTCTCAAGCTCCTCCCTTACCCATAATGCACTAGTCCCCTACCATACTTCAGATCTCTTTTGCTGCCTTTGTGTATGGACATGGTCACTGTTAGCTCTCAAGTTGTAAATTGCTTATCATGAATAAAAGTAGACTTTATATATCTAACCTTATTTCCTTATTAAATTACATCATCTGTTGCTCTCCTACACTTTTAGTGCAACTTCTGAATACTATTGTTGCTATTTTCTGTTCCTTTTTCCTTACCTTTGAGGTAGTCCCTTAAATTACCATTACTGATAATAATTCCTTTCTTTCCTTTTTTATAACTATCTAAATGTTTAAAAAAAACCCTTCTTTTTCTGTCCTGTTCTGTTACTGCTCCAATCCGTAGATATGTCTGAGAAACCTTCGGGTTTTAAAAAATGTAAGTCCTGTGGCCATAAGATTCAATTGTCAGATGCTCACGAGTTTTGTGTTTACTGCTTAGACCCAGCCCATTTGAACTCTCATGTGATATTTGTAAAGCCTTTAATCCTATGGCCCTTAGTAACCATAGAAATAAATTGATTTTAAGAGGATTAATTCCTTCAACATCCTCTGATACAGCATCTGAGGCTTAAACCCCTATGAAAGGTGACAAAAAAGTGGCCAAAAAGTGTCCATCATGCCCTTCAGGTCCTTCTGTTCCAAACTTGGAACCACCTCTGAAAATATTGAAACCATCTAATTCAGTCAGATCTGAAGATAAAACCCTCTCATCTGACTACTTTGGATCCAAAATCTATGGTGTCGGATCTGAAGAAGCACAAGGACAGGTCTCCTCAGATCCAGTCTCCTCAATCTTTGGATGTGATACCTTCCCCTATCCTATCTCCTTTCCTAGAAAAACATCACCATTCTAGGACTTCATTCATTGCTTCTTCCTCTTGTTTCTCCAGAAGTCTGACCAAAGCAGATGTGGACTGGATGATGAGAACATTTCTCTCAATGCAAATTCAAATAGGGGTTCTCCCAGCTCCGACCCTATCAGGTCCGAAGACTTTCATTAGTACTATCCCACCTACTCCTTCTCTGGTCTGACCTTTGGTTTTGGAGCAGTTGGAGCTGAGAATCCCAGATATGCTTGTATTGGATCCAAAGATCCTTGTATCTTCTACACCAATATCATCTCTAAGTAGACCAGCTCTGAGCATATCAGAGCTGGATGACTCTTGGAGATGTAGTGGTGGCACCAGATCTGAAGTCTTGGAGTTGACGCCAACATTGTCAGAGTGGTCTCTACCCCTTAGAGCATTGGCTCTGGACAGCTGGGCTCCAACCCTTGCTTCAAGTGGTTTGCTTTCAGTTTGGAAGGACCTGACAGTTCAGAAGCATGTCTTCTCAGAGCTGTTGGTTTCTTTCTGTCCCAGGCATTCTGCTTTTGAAGTACTGGAGAGAGTTTTCTTTGCTCCAAGAGAAAGGATGTACCCATCCTTCTTGACATCTACTTCCCAGACCCAGTTGTCTTTGCATCTTGCATCTTTATCCTCAACTTCCTACACCAAATGGACAGGCACCTCAAAGTCTCCATGATACCCCACTGGGTATAGTGATATCTTCCAATGCTTCTATGGAACATCCAGCTGAGGAAGTCCCTAGGAAGATAAAGTACAAAAGGAGGCACTTAGACTCTCCTCAAGAGTCTGTCATGGAAGATACTGATTTAGGTGAGGGGTAAGGGTCCCCAAGATGACATCTCATTTGGAGACATACTAGAGATCCTCAAGCAAAAGAGTGGTTGGTCTACCAACAACCCTTCCCAAGAGAAATCAGTATTCCTGGAAGTCTTCGGGGCTGGCCCATCTACCTCCTGGGTAACTCCACCAACCGAGGAGCTCAATGATTTGATCTCTTGATGGGGGTGGAAGGAACCTGATTCTTTTCAGCCAATCCCCAACAGACCATTCAGGATACTAGCACCACCAAAGGATAGGGAATTTTGGAGCAAAGGAGTACCATCTGATGCCATGGTCATAGTGGAGGACACAAAGAAGGAACTTGCAGAACAAACTTCTTCTGTTCATCACCCTAACTGGGAGTCTAGGATGTTGGGCACATTTGGTCAGCATATATAGTGCAACTTTTGCACTTCAGTCGCTGAATTATCCCTCCAGAGGGATTTGATTAAAGAACTTACCAAATCCCTCTCTGTGACCATTACTTCTGAGGCAGAGAACTTGGTTGCCTCATTGATGAGACATATATGACATGCAGCTGAAGGTACCTCAAGGGTGAGGGTTTCAGGCATTTCCATTAGGGGTCCTGCTTGGATGCACCTGTGTGATTTTGTGGAGCCCTTGAAGTCTTTCTTCATCAATGCTCCCTGTGACAGAAGTTCTTTGTTTGGCCCCAAAGTTAAAGACACACTATCCAGGTGTGAGCAGGAAGATAAAACTCTGCCTGCTGTGGGTGTATGTTTTCCGACTCTTCTAAAGACATTTTGTAGGAATCAATGAAGTGGTTGAAAAATGTGGTTCAGAAAATACCAGGGTTCCTTCCAAGATCCATGTGGAGACAGTTCCCCCAGGGGCAGAGGGGGGAACTCTAATGGAAGACACCATTCACACAGCAGAGGAGGCCTGCAAAACCAAATATCTAGATGTACATTTTCTGACAGATCCTACCAACGCTCCTGGAAGGAGGCCCAATTGTCCACTTCTAGAGGCAGTCGGGAGTCATTTATCTCTGCACCAGACAGCCTGGCTAGAGATTACAAAAGATTCATGGGTTCAGGAGATTATATCCAGAGGTTATATTATACCCTTTTCACTACCACCCCCCCCTTAGCAGTAAACAGATTTTGCAATGTTCCACACAGTCAGAGGAAAGCAGCAGCACTAGAAATAAAAATGCTGCTAGAAAAAACAGTCATCCAAGAGGTCCCCCTAGACCTGAAAGAGTCTGGAACTTACTCAAGATTCTTATTAGTGCCAAAGAAAGCAGAGCACTGGAGGCCAGTTTTGGAGCTCAAAAATCTGGACAAGTCAGTTCAGTATACCAAGTTTTGGATGGTCATGGTTCAGTCCATTCTGCATTTTCTGCACAAGGACAACTGGATGCACTCGATACATCTTCAGGATGTGTACTATCACATAAAAATGAATAGACGATCGAGAAGATTTCTTCACTTCTGGCTGGGACCTAGCCACTACCATTTCAGAGCTCTGCCCTTTGGTCTCACAACAGCCTGCAGGTTGTTCACCAAATGCATGGCAATAGTGGCAGCTCACTTGAGACTGTAAGGATTCTAGGTGTTTCCTTACTTAGATGACTGGCTCATAGCTGCTCCAACAAGGCATCAGCTGATCAAAGCACAAGATTATGTACTCCAGTTATGCTCTCACTGGAAGATTACTATCAATCACAACAAATCTCAGCTAGAACCAACTCAAATATTGCAATTCATTGGAGCATTGTTCAACACGGTATCCATGATAGCCTCCCTTCCTTTACCAAGGGTACAAACCATATGATTTTAAGTCATAACGATAATCAAAAGTTTGTCTCTCTCAGCTCAAAAGATCCTTCAAGCTTTGGGGTCAATGTCTGTTGTAATAGTTTTGGTTCCTTTAGAAAGATACCACATGAAAATTCTTCAGTGGACCATGGTGACTCAGTGGTCTATTCTTCACCAACTTTTGTCCACCCAAATCAAAATAACTGAGGCATGCAAAAATTATTTACTCTGATCAGATGCAAGGTCACCCCTTCATTCTGCCTTAGCTCAAGACCATAGTTATCATGGATGCTTCCAAAATTGGGTGTACGGACAATTCTATGGAAAGACAGTCCAGGGCACATGGTTCCCCAAAGGGACCAATAATTATATCAATGTCATAGAAATGAGAGTTGTCCTCCTAGAGTTGCAGGCCTTCTAAGAAATTCTCCCTTCTGGGACTATTGCAATTCAGATGGACAATATGCCATTGGTCTGGTACATCAGCAAACAAGGAGGAAACTAATCTTAGCCCCTGTGTCAAAAAGCTATGAGAGTGAGGCAATGGGCGATCTCATCCAATCAATTTCTGATATGGATGCACATTCCCTGGAAATCCACCATGATAGCAGGCAGGTTAAGCAGGTCCATTCTGATGTCTCATGAGTGGTCTCTCAACATGAAAGTGGTGGAAAAGACATTATGCCAATGGGGCCAACCTTGCTGCAACCTCTTTGCATCTCCCCTCAACAACAAGTGCAACAGGTGTTTTGCTGTGATCTCCCCACTGGGGGAGTCACAGAGAAACACTCTTTTCCATGATTGACCCCCCCCGATCTCCTTAGCACCCAGTACCTCTAATCCCCAATTCTTTCAGAAATCATCTTGATTGAAGAGCACAGCCATTCTCATTGCTCCTTATTAGCCTCATCAGATTTGGTTCTCCTTTGCCTGGCCTCATCTGTTTCACCCACCTTGGATTCTGGATCCAATTCCTGACCTCCTGTTTCACCTGACAGATTTCATACATCCAGACATTTTAGGCCTAAAACTGACAGCATGCCTTCTCCAATTTCATTAATAGGTAGACAGCCCAGGTTCTCTTCCCCTGTCCATCACATCCTTCTATCTTCCCACAAATCTTCCATTAGGAAAATTTACAGATGTGTGTGATGCCCGTGCACTGGCCCAGAAATCAAGGAGCTTCGATCCTCACCACTAACACCAGTGAGGGGCGTCCATATAGGGAAAGGATAATAAATACACACACAGTGAAGTACAATTTCCCTTAAGAGCACACAGAGATCACAGTCAGTCTGGGGCTAGTTTCTCCT
This sequence comes from Protopterus annectens, assembly GCF_019279795.1. Taxonomy (NCBI): domain Eukaryota; kingdom Metazoa; phylum Chordata; order Ceratodontiformes; family Protopteridae; genus Protopterus; species Protopterus annectens. Next base: position 395,566,493 of record NC_056731.1, read on the forward strand.
TTTCTCTCCAGGTCCCCAATAATACTCCCCACTGGCACAGCTCTAGGATCCATATCTCACCCTAGTGGGCAAGATAAAACCTCCAGCACCCTCTCTGTCCAACCAGTGCTTTGTGTCCCTGCCCAAGTAGCTGACACATACACACACTTTGAGATAAGAGTTTATACAACCACACAGACACTCATGGGGAAGGCTGGCACAGGTTCTCCAGCTGTTCCCCTTTTCTGCCCAGTCTAAAAAATAGTACCAGCTGCCACCACCCACTAATATCAGCTACTCAAAGGCCCTTCTGAAAGGGTGTCCAATTGTTACTGTGCAATATTATTATCACAATGATAAGTGTGACTGAACAGTCAAGGCTTATTAGAGTGACTTGGTACAGTATCACTATATACATGCAATGTACTCTAGAGCTTAAATTAACTCTATATAAAACAGCCACAGTTGAAAGGTTTCAAAATATTTAATAATAAATAATAAAAACACAAGACAATACCTCTTATTACATAGTGCTAGTCAAGAGTTCAGAGATCACAGAGAAATACTTAAAATAATACAGTAGCAAAGTACTGACATCAATGCAGAAAAAACACTTAGTCTAATCTTCCTAATTCCTAGCTATTTCTAAGAGAAAACACAGTTCTTAATAACTTACATATAGAAACAGGCAGTGCTGGTGATGTTGGATGTTCTCAAGACAAAATGCTCTGAACTCTCTGATTCCCTCTCTTTAAATTGATAATACAGAGCTGCTTCACATGACATAATTCTTCACACTTCTCTGGTGTTCCCAGGCTAACAGAAACTACATTTACTTTCTTTACACCTGGTCAAAAACCAGAGCAATAAAGGACATTTATACATGCAAATTCTAACCATTAACTCTGGTCTTAAAACAATGGGCAGGATGCCTCCCTCTAGACATATTGGCTCTGAATTTTGATATCAAAGAATTGACTTATCAGCTTTGTTACAGCAGAGTGCACTGTTGTTACATGTTTGCAGTTCAATATTCAATGCAGTCTTTTCACATTTAAGAGAAAAAGCCTGTGACTTACATTAATATTTACAAATGACAGATTTTTCTACAAAATTCTATCTGGCTAGGCTGGCAGCCTTCACCTATCTTTACACAAATTCTCCCCCCTGGAGAACACAAGCTAGTTTTTCAAGTGACCCTTGAGAAACATTGCTTGAGAGGGTTAGGTCAATCTGAGCATACCCTACCACATTCCCTGTCTTGAGAGTCCATCTGCATTGGCATTGCTAATCCCACTGCGGTGCTGCACTGGCATATCATATGCTTGGGACCCTAAGCTCCATCTTAGCAACTTGGCATTTTGCTGGCTGGCTTTGTTTAACCATGTTAGGGGGGTTGTGATCTGTCACTAGAGTGAATTTTCTTCCATACAGATAAGGCTGAAGATTCTGCAGTGCCCACACTATGGCTAGACATTCCTTTTCTACAGCTACATAGCATTCCTCCCTGGGTTGGTGCCTATGAGTGAGATAAACCACTGGGTGCTCTTCTCCCTCTGAAGAAATCTGGCTAAGTACAGCCCCCACCCCATGCTTTGAAGCATCCACCTGCACAACACATTCTTGGCTGTAATCTGGACTGGCTAACACATGGGGTCCTCCCAAAGCTTCCTTAAGTTCCTGGAATGCCTGCTCCCATGCTGGGGTCCACACTGCCTTATCTGGCCTGTTCTTCCTTGTCAGGTCTGTGAGGGAAGCAGCTATGGTACTATAACTGGGGACAAACTTTCTTTAGTACCCTGGTGTCCCTAAGAATGCCCTTACCTGCTTTTTGGTAACAGGTGCAGGCCATGCCTGAATGGCTTCTACTTTGGCAGGTTCTGGCCTGATATTACCACTCCCCACTCTATGTCCCAGGTAGGAGACCTCTGCCATACCCACCTGACATTTGCTCGGCTTAATGGTCAACCCTGTGCTCTATAGTCTGCTCAGCACCTCCCTGGCATGTTGAAAGTGCTCTTGCCAGGAATGGCTGTAGATGGCATTATCATCTAGGTAAGCAAGGACAAACCCACCTGCTCTTGCTAGGATATGATATACCAGCCTCTGGAAAGTTGCTGGGGCATTTTACATCCCAAAAGGCATCTTTGTGAACTCATACAAGCCAAAAGAGTCACAAAGGCTGACTTCTCTTTAGCACTGGGAGTCAAGGGCACCTGCCAGTAACCCTTGGTAAGATCAATAGTTGTAAGATAATTAGCCCCACCCAGCTGCTCTAGGGCCTCATCTATCCTAGGTATAGGGTAAGCATCTGACTTTGTATGACTATTTAATTTCTTGTAGTTTACACAGAACCTGGTGCTGTCATCCTTCTTTGGCACCAGCACCACTGGGGAAGCCCAGGGACTGTTGGACTCTTGAATCACCCCTAGTTCCAGCATCTCCTGTATCTCCTCCCTCAGAGTCTGTTTGACTCTCTCAGGCACCCTATAAGGGGCCTGCCTAATAGGCCTTTGGGGTCCTGTATCCACCTGGTGCTGCACCAGGTGGGTGCACCCAGGTTTCCCAGTGAACATGTCTCCAAACTCCTGTAACATTGGTCGAATTTCTCAAACTTGGGTAGAAGATAGCTTCTGGGACATTGATACCCCTTCCACTGAGGTGTCAACCCAAGCCTCACTGAGGAGATCAGTCACCAGATATCTCTCAGACTCCTACTGCAATCCACTGCAAATGCTCAGCACAAGGGCTTCCCTATCATGGTAAGGTTTCATCATGTTAACATGGTACAATTTGTGTGCCTGCCTCTTGCCTAGCAGTTCCACCATGTAGTTAACATCACTGACCTTCCTTTCCACCTTGTAGGTTTCCTCCCAGGCTGCTTGCAGCTTGTTGTGTCTGACAGGAATGAGAACCATTACCTGCTGCCCCAAAGCATACTCTCTAGCTCAAGCATTCCTGTCATACAACACCTATTTCTGTTGTTGGGCTTCTGCCAGGTTCTCCTGGGCCAAGCCCATGAGTTTCCTGAGCCTTGTCCTGAGGTTTAGGACATATGCCACAACAGACTCCTTGTGAGGTTCACACTCACCTTCCCACTCATCTCGAATTAAATCTAGAGGTCCCCCTCACCTTATGCCCATACAGCAGCTCAAAGGGTGAAATACATGTAGATTCCTGGGGAACTCCTCTGTAAGCAAATAACAGATGGGGCAAATATTTGTTCCACTCCCTCTTGAACTGGTCTGCAAATGCCCATAGCATGGACTTGATTGTAGAGTTTACCATCTTAACAAGACCATTAGTCTAGGTGCTTCACTCCACAGGACTTCCACAGACAAGCCAGCAGGTCTGACATGAAATGGGTACCTCTGTCAGTCAGTATTTCCTTTGGGAAACTTACCCTGCTGAAAATCTCTAATCAGGTGGGTATGGCAGAGGTCTCCTACCTGGGACATAGAGTGGGGAGTGGTAAGATCAGGCTAGAACCTGCCAAGGTAGATGCCATTCAGGAATGGCCTGCACCTGTTACCAAAAAGCAGGTGAGGGCATTCATAGGGACACCATGGTACTAAAGAAAGTTCATCCCCAGTTATAGTACCATAGCTGCTTCCCTCACAGACCTGATGAGGATGGAGGACAGAGCTACTGCCTCAAGGTATAGTGTAGCATAATCCCCTACCACTAGGATATACCTTTTCCCTGTGGAACTTGGGGTACTCAGAAGCCCCACAATATCCATAGCTACCCTCTGAAATGGCTCCTCAGTCACAGGCAAAGGCATCAAAGGAGTTCTCACCTTGTCTCCTGCCTTACCTACCTTTTGGCACTGCTCACAGGTCCTGCAGTACCCTATTACATCTCTGGAAATTCCTGGCCAATAGAGGTTCTGCATAATATGTCTCGTTGTACATTTTATGCCCATATGACCTGTGAAGGGAATATCATGGACTATGGCTAGAAGTGCAGAGAGTAGGCTGTAGACACTAACAACTGCTGTACCCACTCACCTTCTAGCCCTCTCTCAGGGGTCCACTCTCTATACAGTAACCCTTTGTCACAGTATACAGATCCCCCCTTCCCTTGAGAATCAGGTGCCTCACTAGCTTCCTGCCTCAGGCCTTGAAATGTAGGGTCTGACAGTTGAGCTTGTCTCAACTCCCTCTTTGTAACACTTCCCAGCTCCCCTTACACAGGAAGTCTGGCATCCTCTGACAGTGGTGCCTCACTGTCAGCCTGGGTACTACTACTCACCTCTACCGTTGCAGTCACTATGTCCAAGGGAACATCAGTACCCACAAGCAGCTGTACATAAACACATGGTACTGCCACATCCAAATCATTCCCATTCAGGACATCTGCAGGATGGTAGTTCTGTACCCCTGTTGTCTCAAGACAACCTACTATTGGCATTTTGTCTTTCCCACTTACTGTCTCTCACCTTTTGTTCCCCACCTTGCCTCTATTTACACCTGTATGCCCAATGGCCCCACTGGTTGCTTTCAAAACATTTAACCCTAGGTCCTGGACGTATACCTGGACTAGTGGCTTCCCCTGCTACTGGCAGATTCTGTTGGGGCAGTCTGTGCTGCCCACCATGGGTTCCTTTAGATCCATGAGCAGTACTGGGGGTCCCTTTCCTGTGCAGGGATGCCCTGCTTGCTAGGTATAGGTCTCCCTTCTTCCCCAACTCATCTAAAGTAGCACATTGTCTATCAGCTAACAAGATCCACATGTCCTCAGGCAAAGTGCTAAGGGATTGTTCCCTCACCAAAAGGTCTGTCAGCCCTTCAAAGGTGGTGATCTGACATCCACTCATCTACCTATGAAAATAAGTGCTCAGTCCGGCAACATATTCACACCCACTTTCATCTGCCTTGTGTCTATGCTCACAAAACTTTTTCTTTTAAGTTTCAGGTGTTAGCTTAAAACATTCTAACAAGCAATGCTTAACAATAGTGTAATTAAAACAGTCAACATCAGACATTTTAGACAACACAGTTACAGCTTTACCATGGAGTAAGGGGGTCAGGAACCATACCCAGAGTCTTTGGTTAACATCATACTGTTTACATACTCTCTCAAACATATGAATGAGACTATCAAAATTATCCCCCTCTTTAAACTGCAGAAGAAATCTACTGACCTTTTGTGCTTCTGTGGTCCAGTTACTCCCTTCCCCATTACCTTCATAACTCTGGCGAGGAGTCAGCATCTCCTTCTCATGCTGCCTCTACCTCTCCATTTCCTCAGCTTCCAGGCATAGCAATTTCTCATTTTCCTCAGCCTGCAGACATCTCAGTGTTTCAGCTGCTTCTATTTCCAAATGCCTGGCCTCCAACTCAAGTCTCTTTAGCTCCAAATGGATTTTTAAGTCATCTGCAGAAAGGTTGAGCTGTCTATTTTCTGAGGGTGGTACATCTCCACTGCCAGTCTGGTCATCCTACTGGTTGCTATTTTCTGATGCAATTGTGACCAAAGCTGCAATCATGTCTGCCTTAGTCAGGTTTCCATGCACCAGTCCCCTAGCCTGGCACATCTCAGCCAGCTGCCTCCCTGTCAGCTTTCCTTACTCTTCTGCTGACATGCTGCCGGCTCTCCCTGACTAGCTAGGCTAACAAAAGAAATAAAACAATTTTGATCTGAACTCTGAGTATTCACTGCATGGCTGATTTAGAGTACAAAACACCTTCAGTGATCACTGTACACAAGTTAAAGGAATTCACTCTACCCACACTACTACAAGCCAATTAGTATTTGACAACCAATTAATATGTGGTGTGGCTATCCCACCACTGCCAAACAATTAATATGTGATACCCGTGCACTGGTCCAGCAATCAAGGAGCCTCAATCCTCACCACTAACACCAGTGAGGGGCATCCATATAGGGAAAGGATAATAAATACACACACAGTAAAGTATAATTTCCCTTAAGAGCACACAAAGATCACAGTCAGTCTGAGGCTGATTTCTTCCTTTCTCTCCAGGTACCCAATAAGACTCCCCAGTGGCACAGCTATAGGGTCCAGATATCAGCCTAGTGGGCAAGCTAACACCTCCAGCAGCCTCTCTGTCTAACCAGTGCTTTGTGTCCCTGCCCAAGTAGCTGACACACACACACACACACACACACACACACACACACACACACACACACACACACACACACACACACACACACACACACACACATACACACACACACACACACTTTGAGATAAGAGTTTATACAACCACACAGACACTCCTGGGGAACGCTGGCACAGGTTCTCTAGCTGTTCCCCTTTTTTGCCCAGTCTAAAAGGTAGTACCAGCTGCCACCACCAACTAATATCAGCTACTCAAAGGCCCTTCTGAAAGGGTGTCCAATTATTACTGTGCAATATTTTTATCCTAATGGTAAGTGTGACTGAACAGTCAAGGCTTATTAGAGTGACTTGGTACAGTATCACTATATACATGCAATGTACTCTAGAGCTTAAATTAACTCTACACAAAACAGCCACAGTTGAAAGGTTTCAACATATTTAATAATAAATAATAAAAACACAAGACAGTACTTCTTACTACACAGTGCTAGTCAACAGTTCAGAGATCACAGAGAAATACCTAAAATAATATCGTAGAAAAGTTCCGACATCAACACAGAAAAAACACTTAGTCTAATCTTCCTAATTCCTAGCAATTTCTAAGAGAAAACACAGTTTTAAATAACTTACATATAAAAACAGGCAGTGCTGGTGATGTTGGATGTTCTCAAGACAAAATGCTCTGAGCTCTGTGAGTCTCTCTCTTTAAATTGATAACACAGAGATGCTTCACATGACATCATTATTCACACTTCTCTGGTGCTCCCAGGCTAACAGAAACTACATTTACATTCTTTACACCTGGTCAAAAAACAGAGCAATAAAGGACATTTATACATGCAAATTTTTGCCATTAACTATGGTCTTAAAACAATAGGCAGGATGCCTCCCTCTAGACATATCAGATCCAAATTTTGACATCAAAGAATTTTGAAAATGTTTCATCAACTTGAATGAGTAGAGCTAAACAAACTGTTAATAAAGTTACTGCATAAATGCTGAAAGGAAGCAAGGTAGAAAAGCAGAAATAATGCATTGCTACCTGCGTTTACCTACAACATAAAAAACACACCTTGCTTTCTGTTATTATGTTTGAAAAGCAGAAAGATAAGCAGCCACAGCTGTTACCACAACAACACATAACAGGTATCAAAGCATATAGTAACTGGCAGAGCAGTCAGACTAATACCTTACCTTTCAGAAGATATTCACCTTGGTAGCTTCGCACCAATCTATAATATCACAAATAACTAATATAAAAGCTCAGCAAATAAAGCTTACAGAATTGCAACAAAATGTCTGTAGAAATGTTTTATTGCATCAGTTAGTCAAACCAAGCAAAATAGACAAGAATAGAAGGGCATTCCCAAATCATACCACAAACTTGATTGCCATGCTGATATCAAAGATTTTATTATTACTTTTAAGGATCTACCCTTTATCAACCAAGAGAGGATCATCTGACATGCCATATCTTCCTTGAGGCAATCATTTTTAGGGTATTATCCAACATGCTTCCTCTAACATTTCTAAGCCCGCCTGTTTTTACACCACTGCAACAACTCTATTTATTATATTTTCATTAGATTAAAAAATAGAGCTCATATTTCAGTTTGAGTAGTTTAAGTGACTTGTCTTAGAATAATAATGCAGTTTAATGAATATATATTTTTAATATTTTAAATATTCCCAAATCTTCCAGCAATCCTAAGAAAGAAAAACAAACTTTAATGTATTGTAAATGTTAGTTTAAAATAAGTTAAGAGATTCAAACTTAGAAATCTGTGCAAAGAATAACTTCCACTCTTGTATAGGTAGAACATGGTTTGAATATAAATTATGATTCACTACAGCTAAAATTAAACATTTGATACCCATACCAATTAAACATAAGAATCTAAGAGATTATATGTTAAACTATCTACATTGCATAAAATCCAACCTGAACATGTGCTATTGAGATATAAGCCTGTAATTTTCGTAAAGATCAAGTTGGTTATAATTCACCAAGGATGAAATATGGGACACAACCATCACATATGATATTCTGTCCCTTTATTATCACAATCAGAACAGCATAATTTACTAGGTGTAATCCATCCTAATCTGATAGGAAAATGTAAGTTCTTAACAGAATCTTTTGTTGTATAATTCTATGTTTAAAGTATTTGAATAGCACATTTTGCTGTTGCTGAAGTGTATTATCCAAGTCTAACTCATCATGAATTTCTTTGTTCCATTGGCTCAATATTTTTTCAATTGCATTTATAATGGGATTTGACACAAATGGAAAAGGCATGCCAGTGTTTTTCCCTTTATATAAAATTATATTTTCAAGTAGACAGGAGTTAAAATAGAGCTTTTCTGCTTAAAATGTCTGTTAACAGAACTTCATCTTTTTGTATTCTGGAATCCAATATTTTTGTAGCTTTGAAAGATCAAAAGAAGAATTCTGTTGAAGAAAACCTATGTAAAGATTCTTTGATACATATCCCAGAAACTGGTCTGATAATGAAATATAGGACCAAGGAAAATGGACTTATTTATTTTCTAAAATGTGCTGAATATTTCAGATATGTATATCTGATGAAAGTTTACTATTATATGAATTCAACCAGATAGAACACTGTAATTACCAATAACTATTAGTTATAATTTTATACATTTCTAGGAAAATCACATTCAAATTAAAGTAATTTATCAAAGTTTGAAGAAAGTAAGAAAATGCCGGGTCCTTAATTTTATAACCAAAGCTGGTATGTGGTCATTTCATCATACCCAATGGATTTTGGATGAACTCCCTCTCAATAATTTATTCCAAATTAATTTAATTTTATTGAACAAAACAAATTGTGGAGGGAGTATTTTGGGTAAATAAGGACGAATGTAGGTATTTTTTTAAATTTAACTAAATATAGTCTGCCTGAGGAAGATAAATTAAAGAATTGTCATTTATAAGCAATATTTTTTTCAGAGTATTAATACTGCTTATCAATTGTTCTGCAGCTACGGATCAATATTTAACATTTGTCCCTATTTTTAGGCCTTTGAACCCCCATCATTTTGGGCTTTGTTCAGAGTTCTTGTGCTAAGGGGTTAAGAGGTATGATTCTGAATCTAAAGAATAAATCCAAACCCAAAGTTCTAGTTTTCTTGAACATGAGATTGGACAGTTAGTTGTATAACTATAGGTTAATAACACCATTTTTGATGTACTAAAATTGATATTATAATCAATAAAGTCTTTAATACTAATGAAGAGAGCCAATATTTTAAGGAGATATTTATTTTGATACAGTTAATACTAGACCATCAGCACAGGCAACAAACTATATGGCAATAACTTATTAAAATGGGAGTTATTAATTGTTCTCATTTTGTGTATTCTAGAATATAGAATAGGTTTTGTTAAGTAGAAAAAAGAGTGAAAGATAGTGGACAATCTTAATGGATAGCACACGGCTGAGCCACTGTATCAGAGGTTAATATTTGGAAATGATGTTGGGAGATTTAAATTATGTTGTAACTGAATAATAAAATTCCTATTTAACAAATCAAAGCTTTTTCTACATCTAATGAACCAAAAGATGAGATGGTGTCAGCAAGTTTCTTATTATTCTTATAATAAAGTATAATAGCCTATAAAATATATTTAACCCTATATATCTTCTTCCAAGGAATAAAATCAAATGAATTTGTGTATACAAATTAACAATTTCATTTAAAAAGTTTTTATTTAAGGTCTGTGAAACAATTTTGTAAGCTGTATACAGATGTGCAATGGGTGATAGCTAGCCAGTATTAAATGATCTTTTAGGGATTTTGGTATTAGGATTATTTTAGCAATTGAAAAATAAGGAATAATACTTGTAGAAGTAGCTAGTGCTGTAATTAGCTTAAATAATAATGTAACTAGTTCTTTGGAAAAATATTTATAAAATTCAGTAGGGATAGAGTCAAGGCTTGGAGCATTATTATCTGGAATTAAAATTTGCATCTTCTGCAAGTTTAACTGGGAGAATAAAGTCAAAAGTATATATTAATTTGAATCTTTATATATTAAGAGAGTCAACTATTTTATTCTGTGTTGATTGATGCAATATTGAAAAATGGAGCTATAATATCTGGTAAAAAATATAAAATATCTGTTAGATCTGTTTTAGTGCCCAAAGGTGAATTAATTTGTTATTTAAATTTGTTAATGTTGCTTTTGAAAAGATCTTTCATCTTTAAATATATTGGGTCTGTCAAGTTCTATGTACAATTGTTCCCATTTTCATTGTAATTCAGCCCTTTGACATATAGATTTATTATAACTCATCATCTTCTTTCGGCTGTTCCTGTTAGGGGTCGCCACAACGGATCATCTGTTTCCATTTCTTCCTGTCATCTGCATCTTGTTCTGCCACACCAACCACCTGCATATCCTCTCTCACCACATCCATAAACCTTATCTTAGACCTTCCTCTTTTCCTGTTACCTGGTAGCTTCATCCTTAGCATCTTTTTCCCAATATACTCAGCATCCCTCCTCAGCACATGTTCAAAGCAAAGTAATCTTGCCTCTCTGGCTTTGTCTCCAAACCTTCCAACCTGGGCTGACCCTCTAATATACTTATTCCTAATCCTGTCCACCCTCGTCACACCCAGTGCAAATCTTAACATCTTTAACTCTGCCACATCCAGCTCAAACTCCTGCCTTTTTGTCAATGCCACTGTCTCCACCCCATATAACATAGCTGGTCTCACTACCCTCTTGTAGACCTTCCCTTTCACTCTTACTGGTACTCGTCTATCACAAATCTCTCCTGACACTCTTCTCCACCCACTCTATCCTGCCTGTACTCTCTTCTTCACCTCTCTTCCACACTCACCATTACTCTGAGCTATTGATCCCAAGTATTTAACCTCATCCACCTTCATCACCTCTACTCCTTGCATCCTCACCATTCCTCTATCCTCCCTCTCATTCGCACATATATATTCTGTCTTAGTCCTGCTGACCTTCATTCCTCTTCTTTCTAGAGAATATCTCCATCTCTCCAGAGTCTCCTCCACCTGTTCCCTACTCTCACTACAGATCACAATGCCATCTGCAAACGTCATAGTCCACGGGGCCTCCTGTCTGATCTCGTCTGTCAACTTGTCCATCACCAATGCAAATAAGAAAGGGCTTAGAGCTGATCCTTGATGTAATCCCACCTCCACCTTAAACCCATCCATCACTCCCACCGCAGACCTCACCACTGTCACACTACCCTTGTACATATCCTGTACCACTCTTACATACTTCTCTGACAATCCTGACTTCCTCATACAATACCACAACTCCTCTCTAGGCACCCTGTCATATGCTTTCTCTAAGTCTACAAAAACACAATGCAACTCCTTCTGTCCTTCTCTGTACTTCTCCATCAACACTCTCAGAGCAAACATTGCATCTGTATTGCTCTTTACCGGCATGAAACCATACTGCTGATCACTAATCATCACGTCCCTTCTTAACCTAGCTTCCACTACTCTTTCCCATAACTTCATGCTGTGACTGATCAGTTTAATCCCTCTGTAGTTACTACAGCTCTGCACATCACCCTTATTCTTAAAAATCAGTATCAAAACATTTTTTCTCCATTCCTCAGGCATCCTCTCACTTTCCAAGATTTCATTAAACAATTTGGTTAAAAACTCCACTGCCATTTCACCTAAACACCTCCATGCTTCCACAGGTATGTCATCTGGACCAACAGCCTTTCCATTCTTCATCCTCTTCATAGCTATCCTTACTTCCTCCTTGCTAATTCATTGTACTTCATGATTCACTATCCCCACATCATCCAACCTTCTCTCCCTCTCATTCTCTTCATTCATCAACCCCTCAAAGTAATCTTTCCATCTCCTCAACACACTGTTCTCACTTGTGAGTATGTTTCCCTCATTATCCTTTATCACCTTTACCTGCTGCACATCTTTCCTAGCTCAGTCCCTCTGTATAGTCAGTCGGTACAGGGCCTTTTCTCCCTCCTTAGTGTCCAACCTTTCATACAACTCTTCATATGCCTTATCCTTAGCCTTCGCCACCTCTCTCTTTGACATGCACCTCATCTCCTTATACTCCTGTCTACTTTCTTCATCTCTCTGACAATCCCACTTCCTCTTTGCCAACCTCTTCCTCTGTATACTCTCCTGTACTTTCTCATTCCACCACCATGTCTCCTTGTTGGTCTTCCTCTTTCCAGATGTCATACCAAGCACCTTTCTAGCCGTCTCCCTTACTAGCTCTGCTGTAGTTACCCAGCTATTTGGTAACTCTTCATTGCCACCCAGTGCCCATCTTAAATCATCCCTGAACTCCACCTCACAATTACCCTTTTTCATTTTCCACCATTTGATCCTTGGTGCTACCCTCACACTCCTCCTTCTCTTTTTTATCACCAACGTCATCCTACAAACCACCATCCTATGCTGCCTAACTACACTTTTCCCGGTCACAACTTTACAGTCTCCAATCTCATTCAAACTAGCCCTCCTACATAAGATATAATTCACCTGTGTGCATCTTCCTCCACTCTTGTATGTCACCCTATGCTCCTCCCTCTTGTTAAAATATGTATTCACCACAGCCATGTCCATCCTTTTCGCAAAATCCACTACCATCTGACCTTCTGCATTTCTTTGTTTAACACCATACTTACCCATCACTTCCTCATCCCCTCTGTTCCCTTCACCAGTAAGCCCATTGAAATCTTCTCCAATCACCACTCTCTCACCCTTGGGTACAGTCATCACCACTTATCCAACTCACTCCAAAATTTTTCTTTCTCATCCATTGCACACCCAACTTGGGGAGCATATGCACTAACAATAGTCATCATTACACCATCAATTTCCAGCTTCATAAACATCACTCTGTCCGACACTCTTTTCATCTCCAAAACACTCTTAGCATATTGTTCCTACAGGATAACTCCTACGCCATTTCACCTCCCATCCACACCATGGTTTATTATAACTGATGCTTACTAATTGATCCAAAATAGAATGTTGTTTTGAGACAAGGTCATATTTACATCTTTTCCAAAGTTTCTTTCTCAAAGTTAGTTGGAATTGAATTTTAGAAATGTAGGACATAAAAACAACCCAGATTTAGGAATAATGAAACTCTTTGAGGCTACTAGTTTAAGTTATTTGAACTGTGTAGTGATTTTTTTTTATCTTGGAAGAAAGTATATCTTATGAATTTATACATGTGAACAATAGTTTTACTAAAGCAGACCTGGGATAATTCTGGGTAGAGTATGCACATTTTTAAAATATTTTATAAGATGCAAAGAGATAAAAATATAATCTTAGCCTGACGTTTTTTCCTACCTGACTTTGAAATGAATAAAGTGTTGCAATGATGGATAATTGTGCTTCTAGCGATCAATTAGATTATAGCTAGTTAAAAAGCTCATTAGAATACATTTGTTATGCAACATTGATTGTGTATTAAAACACAAATACAGTAGAAAGTCAATTATCCAAACTAATTAGGACTTAGCATAGCTCGGATAATCAAACTATTTGGATAATTATACATTGAACCGGATAAAAAAACTTCTAAAATCTTGTTTTTTCTGCAAGCAGGGAATACACTTTTCAACCATTCAGCAATTCTAGTGGACAGTAAAGAATATTTTTCACACATGAGAAGGCTACAAGCTCAAAAAACCTGCACAAGCAAATATGGATACTGTTTACACATTCAGACTTTATGATTTTTCCTACCCAAAAACTTTGGAAGACTGTGTTTGGATAATTGATGTTTTAGACAATTGACATTCAGATAATCAACTCTCTACTGTATTAAAGTCTCATGTCAGAATTATATTGCTACAATTAAGATAAGTAAGGCTTATTGATAATTCTCTTAGAAATAAATTATAATTTTAAAAATGTAGTATAAACCAAACCAACTATGAAAATCAATTTTTGGTACTAAATGTTAACCTGTGTTATTCTGTCACTATTATTTGAACATCTATCAAAAGTTGCACATTCAGTGCAAGTAAATAAGAGTTAAACGCCATTACATTTATTTTCTGATGAATTTAATAGAGAATACATATAGAGCTTCATGGTTGAAAACATTGAGTAATTTGTAGTTGAAAGATGAAGGTCTTGTAAACAAACAGTTTGTACTTAATAATATTAATTTGAATAGTTTCACTCTTTTCATCGTGATTTAAAACCATTAATATTAATTTAAGGAATATTCATATTTTAGATAAATTTCATAGGATCACAGGAGTACAAGGCAAGTGATCACTGAGAGCATAAGATGCCTAACCATACACGCCTTAAATTATTTACCACCCTTGCCAGGTACTTAATACTGCTTGCCTTCCAAATTGAGCAGGACCTTACATAATAAGTCTGGTATAAATTTTTGTTTACCAATCCACTCATCAAGAATGATAGCCAAAGGAATACTTTTTTTGACCTGTAGTGGCATGGGCTAGAATAAATTGTGCTAGGAACTGGTCCCTCCTGGGACTCTTGTTTATATTTTGGTGTAGATATAAGTCTCTAGCTCATTCAAGCCTATCATGCCTTTTTTGTATACTTCCATAGCTCTTTATGGCATCTAGAAATGTTTAGGGTCTGTCTTCATTACCAGCTAATATACAATATTAGATAGTACAAGGCGTTATTAATAAAACAATACAAAAATTGTTAATTTAAGATGTTCTGCAGTAAAGAAATTAATCACTGCTCATCACTTATTATTCATATTTTCATTATGTTGATATTTCATAGCTGGGAGCCTTACATGTTATTGAGTAGTATGGTATGACATGCCGTGGTGGGAGATAAGAAACTTCATTATCACTGTCCATTTATATCACACTATACCTGATATATTGCTAGTTGTTTGTTAGTAATTATGAAAATAATTAATATTTCTATATTTCCATAGCTCTTCATAACACAAGTGACTTACAGACTGTTGCATGACATCAGGTGAAACTTTAGATGTTGTTGAAGAAAACTGTCCTTCATATTTGCACTATAACTTGCATATTTTGAGAGATATTCAGCATCATTTATATTGTTAACTATATCAATTAAGCATATGTTTTCATATTTCTGTAAATATCTCAATAAATATGCACTCACAGAGGAATTTCTTGTTGTCATGTGAGACTTATGTTTGATTAACAAAAAATGTTCTAAGAATATATGTGTAGGTTATTTGGTTTCCAAGATATGACAATTTGTTTGTGAAAGTTTAGCAAAAATATAACTTTAGGTTTGTGTGATTTATAATATAATGTAGTATTGATAGAAAGAAGCTGAATACACTATTATCATTGCAAAGAATACTTATTAGAAACATTGATATTTGTATAGTTTTAATAGATTTTTATTATTCACAAAATATTTACTTTTGTTTATCGTATGCTTTTTAATTTTTCTTTTCAGAAAATGCTCTGTAATGCAAGATGTTATGACATTCCATACCACTTAGGTGTTAATGAGATAATGTGGGTATTTGTAGAGCCACAGGTTTTGTGAAGAAATAGGAGGGGCAAATCGTACTGGGGCTTTCCTGGCTCAAAAGCTGGACACAGGTCACCACGGAGCAGCTGTTAGGCTACTGAGTATAAGGAAAGTCATGCTAATCTTTTAGGATAGTTGAAGGATTCAAGACCTTTAATTTTCTAAGATAAAAATATTGAGGGTGTTTCCAGTTTAGCAATATGCTTGGATTTGTACTTACTAAAGGAGGCATTGTATTTGATGATGGATCAGATAAGGGAAGAATAGAGGAATAAGAATACATCTTTAGGCTTGACAATATTCCCTTGGTAATTAAATAGGCCAGATAAAAGGTTTTCTTGGCTATCATGGAAACATGTATAGTCATCCCCTTTGGCAAAAACAAAGTGCCCACAAATTACCACATAGGTGGTAATCCATTAAGTACAGAAGAAGTAATTAGGGACCTGGGGACTCAAGTTGATAGCAATCTCTCATTTGACAACCACGTGGCCAAAGTGGTTAGAAAAACATTTTATATAGCCCACCTAATCATGAAGGGATTCACATCTAGATCAGGGGAGGTCATCGTGCCTCTTTACTCATTCCTCATCAGGCCCATAATTGAGTACAATGCCCCTTTTGGGATGTACCTTACCAGACACCTGCAGCAACTGGAAAGACCCCAAAAGTACCTCACCAAGAGGATCAAAGGGCTCAAACAGATGCCATATGCTGCCCGGTTAAAGAAACTCCAGCTCTACTCAGTGGCATACTGCCTGTTCAGAGGCGATCTGTGCCTGACGTATAAAGCCATGTCCAACCCGGAATTAATGGACATGCTGCACCCCAGAAAATCCAAATCCCATCGAGCTACGTGCTCGAGAGACTTGAACCTCAGCACTGAAATAAATAGGACATGCTGGAGGGACAGATTCATAACCCAGAGGCTCCCTTCACTCTGGAATAAAATCCCAGTCTAGGTTAGGCAGAGTCCCTCATTGACTCTCTTCAAGAGGAATCTTGATGAGTGGATGGGAGATTGTAGGTTTACCCCGGGTATCACTTCTGTGTCACTGTTAGACAGAGGCACAGTATACTAACCTCAAAAAAGGGCATAGCAAAATTAATTTAAAATGGGTGGCGAAAGCCAAACACACTCTGGCTAGGCTTATAAATGCCCTAGGGCAGATAGCCTAGTATGAACCTATGAACCTATGATGATCAAAATAGAGAGAGAGAGAAAGAGTTATCCACATAAGTATTCAGATCTTTTACGACTATTTCTGCTAGTACATGAGGTACATGCATATTCTAGCTCTTGCTGGAGGTGCATACTATTAGTATTTGAACAGATAACAGCACCCAGTTTGCAATTATCAGCAAATTTTGGTTATCAACAGTTTTGGGATATTGGCTTGGATGTCTGCAAAACAAATGCCTAACAGGAGAGGGCCTTACGTGGATCCATGTGGTACCCCAGTCATTACAATTGTATATTCAGAGAATGTGCCAGCAGCAATCACAACTACCTGAGGTTTGCTGTATAGCTTATTCGTTATCTATCTGGGGGACAATGTAGGAGGTTTATATTTACTTTGACTAATTTTGTAAGAATCTCAGCATGGGGAATAGTATCAAAAGCCTTGGCCAGATAAAGATAAGCAGTCTGCACAGAGTGACACTTGTTAGGTTCAGAAGGCAGGGCCTGCCTTTTACAGAACCAAACTGAGTGGGATCTAATTCAATTAAGCTGCTATGATATGATATGTTCTATGGCTTTTCACATAAGGCTGATGAGTCTATAATTAGCTGAGTCTGTAGAGAGGCAACCCTTGTGTAGTAGAATCACAGTGGCTGTTTGTTAGACATTAGGTATACACCTTGTAGACAGGTGTAGACAGGCTGTAGCTGAACATTTTAAATAGAGACTCAGATAGTATATGCTTTCCACAGGTGAGAATGCAACTTGTTATGTTGTCTGGTCCCATAGACACGTTAGCCTTTGGCAGGAATTCTATGACTTCAGGGGAATCTTAATTTTATGAGATAGTGAGGGCAACAATGTGGGTAAGTGGGGTAATGTTAGCACTAATTTTTTCTGCCAAAGTATTGACTATATCCTTGGAATTAGAGTGTGATATATTATTATGGATGACTTAATTGCATTGTTGGACATCATTCATTAATTTTCTGTCACAGCAGGAGAAGGATTTCTAGTTTCCTTTGATATCTGTGGCAACCTAAGGTTCATGTTCTGCTTTACATTTGCTAATAGTGCTTTTAAGTTCTTTGCTGGCATGTTTCATTGTGGCCTTCAGGTAGAGGAATGGCATTTTTTGTAACTTTTCATTACTTTTCTTCTTTTGTTGTACAGCTCATTTATATGGGAGTTCTATCAGAGAAGTTTATTTCTGAATTTATCATTATATTTACAACTAATGAGTATTGACTTTTCTATGCAGATGTTTAGGTTCTGATAAAGGTTGGAGGTGAATGCAGATGCTCTCTTATTTGCATCTACTTGCAAGGGATTGTTGGGAATTCAGGATATGTCTTCCACAAGTTGAAGTAGGTTTGCTGGAGAAGTCTTAACTGATGGCATAATTTGTTGGCAGGGCAGTACAACTAGGCCAGACAGGGAAAATGTATGAAAATGCACACAGAGTTAGTAGGAGTGAGGACAGAACTGAACACCCTGGTGATTTAAAGCAGAGATGTTATCACTAAGTTAACCATGTTCAAATAAATAATTAGTAATCCAACAATAAACAGTGAATCAATAAACCAAGAAGTCCATGATGCTGGAAGATCTTTTCCCTCTGGAAAAAAAGGAAAGAGTCAAGGTCTGTTTTGGAATATTAGCTGGAGTTTCTCCATCCTTATGGAGATTTTTGATAAAACATTAATTGTTATACTTTCAGTTTGTGATTCCTCAGCTGTAGAATATGATTAAGAGAACTCTTTATACTTGACTTGCATATGGTAGGAAATTGAAATATAGTTATTATTCCTTTCAACCAGAGTTGCTTATGTAATTTGGCAGATGTCCTCCATGTTGGACAATCTCAGAAGGCATGCCTTGGTAAATAGTTATTAAAGCCTGATTGCATAAAAAATTCATAGGCTTTTGAGCTGCTGAAAAAATCAAATTCCTATCACCTAATGAAAGAAATCTTACTATATCCACTCAATATGAACCAAGTTTAAGAGGACCAACTTGGTGAGCTATGTCAGGTTTAATTGAAGTTTATCTACTCATGTTCATTTTTTGAGCCAGTGCTTTCTAGAACTGTAATAAAGATAGACTGCTTATTGTCTGAATGCTGGGGAGTTCCAACCAATCTTAAATGTAGACTCCTAAATTTCTGTTTGTAAAATTTTCTCCTGAACTGATGTGAGAGAGTCTTTAACATTTTTTATCTGTGCTTAATTTGCCATAATTTCTTGCAAGATTAAATCAGCTTGATTTAGTTTTAGTTATTCATCAACTTAAACAGCTTATAATTCTGTTGTAATACGTGTTTTTATACTTGCCATATCTTCTTTTATATTAGATAATGCCTGAATAGGTAAGTTCAAGCTGTCCAGTTTAAGTATTATCTCATTTACCCAGGAAGGGATTGTATCTTTAGAATAATGTTGGAATGTTATCATTCTTATCAGTGTTAGAATAAAAATTAGCAGGAAGTAAAACAGATTCATCATTTTCATTAGATGCAGTAGTATTCGGAATATTTCTGTGTACAGTACCTCTGGTTCATAGTCATCGGACCATTCTCCCTCAACTGCAGTTTTTTTTTATTTCAGTATCTCAGAGGGCTTTTTGGATAGCAATCATTTATTTTATATTTTCATATTGCAGTAGTGTAATGGCCCAGAGTAAATTAAGCACTTAAATTTTGTAAAGCAAAAGGGCAAAACAAGTTCTTAACTTTTAACTTTGTGAAGATCACCTTTTAACTGATATTTTAGCAACAGAATATTAAAATAAACAGGAGAAAATACTGTTATACTGGGTGGCAAAACCCTTACAATTTATTTGACTCCATCTATGCTATCTGACACTTCACATGACAGACACACCCCCAATCAACTCAGCAACAATCCTACTTGCTAGCTTAGCTACTTACCACCGGAGAAGAATGGGATTTAGTCATCCTAGCAATGTCCATTGTGGTAATGAGTGTTCCCACTTTAGCCCACTCTTTTCAATGGGAATCACCCTAAAACACCAATGACCCTCATTCATACTTATTCTACCTAACCTGAACTAACCTAACACTTATATTCCACCCACCACACCTAGCCTAACCAGGCCTAGCCCTCCTACTCAATGGGTAGACCTACTGCAACAACATGTCCAGTTCCAGTTGTCCAGAAGTGTGTACTGACCTTGCTGCGTTAGTCAAAACTAGCCAGTTTATCGCTAAGTAACACTAACTATCAGTGATAGAGAAAGAGGTGTCCACTACAAGATTGGAAATGCATTCCTTAATTCTGAAATACAATTGATTATCATGTTAAAAGCCAGCTCCTTATTAACACTTCTGGACAGTTGCCCTTCAACACCCATAATTTACTTGTGGGCCATCTTACAGTCTTTCAAGGTATGACTCATTGCTATGCTGCATAGCCTTCCTTGGACAATCAATTTTAGGGTACAACTTTGTTCCTAAGGCAGTTCATTTTGGAATAAGGCTGACTGACATGCCTCATGTCCTTCCTCTTATTTTGACCTCATTCAATCCTTTCCAGTTCTCCTTTATCCACAGAAGAGGGAAGTCCCTCTTCTGTAGACAAAGGAATCATGTAGTGACTCCCTTATGACTATATGTTTCAATATAGATCTTAGCAAGTCTGGCCTCCATTCCACTAACAGTTGCCATCCATATTAATGACACATGCATACAGTTTTTCTGTACATCTCTTCCAGTTTTACATGAACTAAACGTCCAGCAGCCCTTCTGAGGGCAATTGTAGGTTAAAGTAATTGTCCCCACAATATGCAACCATAACAACCTAGAAACTGCATTCCAACAACTTCTTTTCACAATTTCTAAAACAGTTCATTTCCTTCAAGTAATCACATCTGCTGACATGCCCAGCTATAAAAATTTACATTGATGACCAAACAAGATCCTATAGGAGGGTATACTATAATAAAGCAAATAGATACCAAAGAAAGTCTATTATCCAGTCTGCTGAAATGGTATGTACAGATACATGAAGCCAACAAATGGACTGAGATATATTTAAGTCAAGCTGTTAGCTTCATATTTCCACAAATGTTGACAAAAACAGCTAAGCTACATGCCCATCTCCTATATACCCTAGTGCAGTGCACCCCAGTGCACCCTATCACAATCCTACAAAGTTGTCAGTACAACCCTCCAAAAATTGGTGCCCTAGCAAACCAGCATTGTGGCAATGCCAAACCACCGCAAAAGCCATGTAGAAATCTGCCAAGGTGCAGCCTTGCAGATATTGAACCCAGTCAGTTAGGAATATATTTCATGTTAAAAGCCACCACCACCCAAAAGTAACATCTGACCCCCTTCTCTAAACCCTAGATGGTAATATGATTCCACTCCGTCTCCCTGTCTACTAGTCTGTCTGTCTGTTTTCATCATTTTGATGGAGCAATTCAGAACCCTTTTGGCTTCTGTATAGAAAATCCATTTCTTACATCCTTTTATGCAAATATTTGAAAAGCGTCACACCACATAAACTGGATTCCTGTTCCCCATTCTAATACTGTATTCAAATCATAAGCTATTGTTCACATTAGCTGTAACAATAATATACTATAAATCGTTCCTCTCAAATGCAGTACAATAATGTCTCATCTCCCCATTTCTATTTGCCTCTTCTAGTTCCACAGTTGATCCCATTCATGAAAAGCCAATTCTTCAACATCATGACATTTGTATTTGACAAAACAATGAGTTTTTCATTTTTCTTACCTGAGTGGATTTTCATGGATAATCTTAAAGCTTTGCAGAAAACTACAAGGAAGGACACGCTAAGTGTCTCATATCCATTTTTGGACACTTTGTGCAATGCCTTCGACATGTTTTTCAACTAACTAGTGGCAAGATTCCTGAGGGCCAGAGGGAGACCACTGGTGTGTCACTTCACAATGTGGGAGCTAGAACTGCGCTATAAAACTAAGACCTTAAACCTGATCTCAGTATCAGGGAAAGTTATAGAAAACAGATGAAGGGATAGTAAACTGGTTTCCATGAGCACAACAACTTGCAGGATAAGTACTGGTAGGGGATGTGCAAAGTAGGCCATGTCAGCCTAATCTGATTTAGTTTTATGTCAAGTTTATGCTGGAGAGTGGCGTAAAAAAATGAGTCATTATTGCATACCTTAATGTTAACAAAGTCTTTGACTCAGACTGACAGGTAAACTGAAGTGGCTTGGATTAGGAGACAGATTGATCAAATAGGTAGAAAAGTGGCTGGGTGACAGGAAACATAGAGCAGTAGTTAAGAAAACCTTGTCAAATAAAAGCGAACTAGCTAGCAGGACCCCATATGGTTTATCCTGTTACTTGCACTGTTTGGCATCTTTGTATCAGGCATCACAAGGTACATTAAGAACAAGGTCATCTTAATTGCAGATGGCACTGTCAGAAAGGACGCCGAAAAATGAGTAAGCAAGCAGCATGAAAGAGTGGGCTGAGAAGCTACATCTGAGGTTTAATGCAAGAAGTACAAAGCATTCCATCTGACCTCCAATAATCTTGAAGTGGAATGCCATCTGGGAGGAATGCACCTAAAATGCACAGATCAAGAAAAGACCTTGGCGTTGTAGTAACAGCAAAAATGAACCACCAGGTACAAAGTGAGGAAGCATTAGCCAAAACCAGCATGATACTGGGATGTACCTCAGTGAACAGCCTCCAGGAACAGAAATGTTATATCACCCGACAACTGATCCATGATCAGGATGCAGCTGTAGTGCTATAGTGGTGTGTTCACTTCTGATGCACATACAGGAGTAACAATATCAGTTTTTAATCATAAGTAACTTATTCAGAAATGAGGGAGTATTTAATTCATAACTTCCCTTTTGATGCCCTCCCCAACACTGTAGCACATTACAAAGAAAGGCTTGCAGGGCAAGTTACAAAATTTTGAGAAGGGTATGATGAGATCGTATGGAAGCTAAACTGATTTTCACTTGAGGATGCACAAAACACTTATGGGACAGTGAGACAGCAGACAACTCAAAATGAAAGAAGGAAAAGACAGGACATGGCTTGCTTAGCAGGTTAAGGATAACACATATTAGTCAGGCATTATAATGTCTTCATGGGAAAACAGTAGATAAATGGATGAAGTGCTGTGAAAGCAAAGAGTCTGTCAATAAGGCCTAGAATGCTTAAGAGAATAAAGAAGCAGGCAAAGAAGTGGCAAATAAAAGAAATTAACAGACATAGAAAGGTGGATAACAACTTGTTTTGTTCTGCTGTGACAATTATTATAGTAATGTAACACCTTGAGACAATGGTCCATCATTGTCCTTTAGTTTAGGTTCTTGCCTCCTCCATCCTTGCAGTTTATAGCCGAAAACCCTTCATATAATCCCCCATTACTGTGCTTCTATTGATATCACCTGACAGGAGAAATATGTGTCTGCACTTTATCTTATTTGACCATTGAATTATAGTGTAATTACTCATGTATCACTGTCTTTACCAAATGACAGGTTGTCTTTCTTACCACATGTACTTCCTCCATAATATATCTCTGCTCTGTACAATATCTTGGTAGGAATAGACAAAACTTTCTACTATCATGACCTACACTTTTTATCCAGTAAGTCTCACATATGCTGTGGAACATGCCAGGGTGCTGGCTAAGCTTCTGTTGCTAGTCTCTGTAAATTTTTGTTCTGATTATTATTGCTCTGTTTATTTATCATTTGTCACATAGATATAATACTATCAGTATTGCAAGAACAGTTTCTATCCCTGAACCACTTCAGCTGATTATGTTATTAATAAGTTCTGGTCATGCCTTTACAAACTAGTGCCTGTTGTAATAACCTCCAAATTGAATATCTCCAGTTACATATGTCTACTACTCAGGCTTTTAGGTAGACATCTATGTAAAACCGATTGCAATCCTATTTAACTTACTCAGAAATAAGGGAGCACTTAATTTAGAACTTCCCTTTTGATACTCCCCCGATGTAGCAAATTTTGTTTTGTAATTGTACTATGATCACATTTTGCAAAAAACTTGTTAGCTGCAGGTAGGAACAACAGAGTTTAGAATAACTATTTTTCCAGCTCTGCAGAATGACCAGGTCAACCTGACAAACTACCAGAGGTCCCCTGGTGTCTCTGCATTGAATTTGTAACTTCCTTTCTGAAGCTTGCAGCACATTCCTACAGTGTTACTTATCGCAGTTGTGGTTAATGAAAGCCATTTCCTGACTGTTCTACATAGTGTTATGCATCAGTTGAGCTGTCACAGCTAAGTCACGGAATCTCTCACAGACTAAGATAAAATGCCAACTGTCTTTTCCTTTATACTGTATTTGTGTTTCAGACACATACCAACTTGAACAGCCATAGTTGAAAATGCACAAAAACTCCTGAAGATGAACTACAACAATTACACTACATTCCTGTATTGGTACCTTAAGGTGTTAATCAAAATACAGCCTTGATATTGCAAATATCTCCCCATTGCTGTATTTCTGGTCCCATCTAATGCAAGGTATTAAGTTACACTTAAAACATGCAGCCTTTTTTCTAATATTTTCCTTATTGTTTAGCATTATGTACTCTGTAATGTTTACCTACATGCTGTTTTCATATCTACACTACGTTGTTGTTGTGTCTTTCGGCTTTTCCCGGTTAGGGGTCATCACAGCGGAACTCCAGCCCGCTAATGATTGGCAGTAGATTTTTATGTGCCGAGTTGCTGGCCCTGACACACAACCTTCAATGAAGGTACTCCCATTTATGCATGTCTCCACACAGAAGATGCTCTAGCTGAGAATCGAACAGGACAACGTCTTACTGTGAGGCGACAACGCTACCGCAGCACCACCACCGCAGATATATAATGTTGCATATTTCTCTGTGTTCAGAATGTGCTACTGAACTCTATTTTATCAGGCGTCTCTTGTGTATGTTTATGTGGCTCTCTACTGGGGTAATGTGTGACCCAATATTGCGAGTCCTGACAGTTCAAATATTAATTTCTGATTGCAATAAAAAAGAGTGAATTCTGAAACTCAGTCTTATACTTTTTAGATATTTCTGCAAAGTGGCTCTGTCTCCCTGACCCCTCAGTCTAGAGGGTGTACCCTTCATATACTCCTACTTATATGCACTACCTCTCAGATTGCTGTATAGTGGCATCAATGGAATACTCTAAGGCAACATAGTCTCAGAATTACTATATGTTACCCCACTCTCATTAAAATGTCCCTCTTCTAAGGGTCACAATCATGCTCCCCAAGCTTACAATGGGTATCCATACTCACACATGTCCCTTCAGAATATGCAGTCATCTATCACTGCCTTATAATTTGCTTGTACTAATCTTCCCTCACCTCCTACAAATATATTCAGTTTTTGGATGCATAACCACTGGACAAGTAAGGAAATCACTGCATTTGGATGCTTGCACATTATAAACATCACCATCATGGTGGGTTCCTAGATGAAAGGAGAAACAACTGCTCTTGGGGGAGACGTGGTACTTAACTATCCAGAGACTATTTGCTTGTCTCATGGTAGTGACAATCATATGAAATGTGTGTGTTGGTGGGGGTCCTTAATTTAATCCCCAAAGATCAGTATTTTCTTTTCCTCTTCAGTTGTTAATACAATATTATATTGATTGTTTGAACTGCATTCTTCTGAAAATGATCTTTACTAAGAGAACCACCCCGTTAGCATGATTGAATGAATAAAGGACTGAATAAACAAATAAAGAATGCAGCTCTACAGACCTCCTGCTCATCTTTATTTATAATCACAGATCTAGGTATTCAGATATCCAAAAGAGAAAATAAAGTCAATTGCATGAACACAGCAAGAGTATGACAACAGTTAAAACAAAATTAATGACAAGCTTTCTTAAAACACGTAAAGTTCTATAAAAAGTCCCCAAATAATCTCATACGATAAGCGCTTTCGAATCTTCTTCAGATCGTAAATATATTGGAACAACAAGCAGCATTTTAAAGTGATGCGGATTTCCGTTTCTAAATAGACGTGGATTCATTTGTAAATTCTCCTCCAATGATCCTTGAGAATATCGACCTGCCCCCAGGTTACACCAATGGCAATATACTTAATCACTGTCAGTGTCTATCCCATGCATAACTTCCTGATCCAATCAATTGGCTTTATTTTCTCTTTTGGACTTATTGCTTTGGCCAGCTGCAGTTTATTTCTTTACCTATAGGTATTCAGATGTGGTTTTCCTTGAATCTCTCTGCCTGTAAAATAATACAATCATCATATTAAAATTACAGGTTTTAAAGCATAACCTTCAGCTACAAGTTTGCACAGACACTCCTTTTAAGTCAGAGATCCATTGTTTAAGGTTTGTCTATGTTCATGGCACAGTACCATCAAGGAAATTTTTATGCCAACCAAGAGGTTATTATAACTGTAATACCAAATGTGTTGTTTATTTAGGTATATGCACCAAATGTAAAAGTTTTTATATAGGAAAGACCGAGAGAACTTTAAGAAGACGCATGTATGAGCATTATTACGACATAAGTAGGAAAAAAGAAACTAATGCTTTTTACAGACATTCTCTTTTTTGTCCCAAGATGGAGATTAAATTCATTATTCTAGATCAGGTAAAAGTAGATGACAGGGGTGGTGACTGGGGGTCTATTTTAGAATATAAAGAATTAATATGGCAGTTAAGATTAGATGCAGGTAGGCGGCCAGGATTAAATGACGCTTGCAGTATCAGCAGCGTTCTGAAGTTAAGGAAGGCAAGGTTATGAATTTATATTTAGAGTATTATTAAGATTTAATTTATATGTATATAAAAATTATTATACCTTCTATTTATGGTATTTTATCTAGTTTTGTATCAAATATGTTAATATGATGCATTAAATTTAATAATAGATTTTGTAAACAAAAAGTTAGTTATGAATTTATTAAATAATTAAATGGTAACATTTAAATTCCTTATTTTTATGGGAAGACAAAACATTAAAAACAAAAGTGAATGGATATAATTTATAACATTACAACAATTGATTTTATTTTTACATTTTTTAAAGTGATTTAATGCATATTTTAAATAATGATTTATTGTGGAGCTTCATGTCACTTGCATTTTTACATGTTAACAGACTATGTTAGTAAAAGTTTGGTTAAGAACAACATCTGTTATAAAAGGTGAAATGAAGGGTTAAATGGAATTTCTTTTATTAAATTGAATAATTGATTGTGTTTTAGCATATATATAGGGTTGGGTAGTTTGAATTGATGTATCTTGAAAAAGCTCAGCACTTTGCTGAGCGAAAGCGCTTGGTGTGACTGTTTGTTGTATTAAAGCAAGAATTTTACTTGATTGGAGCCTTTTATTTTCTGCTTGGGCAGAAGAAGGAATTTTAACATTTATCTGGCCTTTTACCTTCTGGACTTCCAGCGCCACCTTCCAGGTCGTGGAATTTTTTGTTTTACTGGTACTGTTCACCTTTTGGCGTTTTTTCTGTGGTTTTTCAAATTTCATGGCGGAAGAAGGGGCACAGAGCACTTTTTCTGATACTCCGCAGTTATTTAAAGCAGGGGAGGAAAATGCGCCGGTTACTAGAGCGGAATTCAACCAGGTTCTGGACATGCTAACCCAGCTGACCAGATCACTCAACAACAGTGGAGTTGAGCAACCAGCGTCTGTTCCAGGTAACCAGCAGCAGGGTCTGGAGTGGAAGCGAAGACGCACCTCCGCTAATTATGAACAGAACAGTAGCGGTGTTCTTTTAGGAGCCTGTAGTCAGCAGGCAAGTTTGGAACGAGATGGCAATGGCAGTAACAACGGTAATGGCAGTAACAAGGACAGTGATATGCCATTTAATGATACCGGAACACAAGGAAAATGTTTTGACTTTGGGGCATGGGCTGGACAGCAGTTCTGGTTCCGGCAAGGTACTGTTAACACTAATAATAATTTTAACAACAATGCTGGTATTGAGAAGGACTTCAATATTCTACGTGATAAATTGTATTCTTTTAAAGCAAACCAGTTGGAAGTAGATTATTTAAAAGAATGTGTTAAAGTTGGAAGAGTACCGAAGGGTTTAAGGTGTGTTAAATTTCCCAATAATGTGCAAAAGGATTCTAATTATTACAAAAAATTGTGTGATGTATTTAACCGTGCTGGTATAGAAATGTTAGAGGTTATGGTAGCTGAATATGAAATGAAAGCAAGTACCTTGTTGAATGATTTAAATGCCTTAAACAATAGTTTGATTAATGATGTGAAATTTATTTCTGTTAAACGGAGCTATGACAATATTTTTAAAGAAGTTGACCAACATTGTTTGAGAATTTTGAATCGTAAAATTCATAAATTGGAGAGAGATTTAAAGGAATATAATGAAGGGGTGGCTTACCCGCTACCAATTAAAACTAAACAGTTTAACTATAATAACGGTGGAGCACAGGGTAATTTTAATAGAAGTTACAGGGCAGAAATGACTTATGGGACACCGAGGAATAATCAAAGATTTGTGGAGAAGGAAAGGAATATCCCCCACCAGGATTTTCTGTTTCCCCCAAACAAAGAAGGGGGAAGGGGGAACAGGTTTGTTCAGGGGAGGGGGAACATGTAGATCAGGATATACAAGTTTCTTATGGTGCTTCAAGAACTAACAATATTACAGTCAGTACGGATGTTTCAAAAAAGGTTACAGTAGTAACAGAGAATAATTTCTCCATTTATAATTACACTAATATTGACTTCGGAGTGGAATATTTTAATTTATTTACAAGGGGATTGCATTTTGTGCCAGCATTCTCTAACAGCTTAGAGCAAGAATTAATAGATTTAAAAATGTTTGGTAGGCAACTGAATTTATTGCTGTACTTTAAAGGAGAATGTCCCTTAAATATGGAACTCTCACGGAAGAGTACATTTAATCCGCCTATGGATCCCATAGTAAGAACTTTTGAAGAAATGATGGAGAATGACATCAGAATGATTAATAGAGGGATGCAAAAAAACAATCCCCAGAACATCTGTGGTGAGGAGATGAATTTAATCAAAGATCTTAGAATCAATAATTGTAGGGCGATGAAAACGGACAAGGGGGGGGCTTAGTTCTGATGTATAATGCTGATTATTCCCAGTATATTAGTCAGATGTTGCAGGACCCGGAGCAATATGAGCAGGTGTCTAGAAATGAGTTGCATATGGCATATTCCAGAATCAGTTTTATTTTATATGACCATCTCTTACAAGGAGTTTTTAATGAAAGACTGTTTAATTTTTTGAATGTGGTTAAGCCAAGAATTCCGGTAATATTTGGCATCCCAAAAACGCACAAAGGTCTGGATCCTTTAAATTTCAGACCTATAGTGGCTGGTCAGGGGAGTATAACAGAACCTATAGGGAAATTTATAGATTACACATTGAAACAGTTTGTAACTTCATTAAAATACATTTGCAAGGATTCTTGGGATTTTCTTAGGGGTTTGCAATCCCTTCAATACGACCCAGATCTAATTTTAGTAACTATAGATATTGTCCAATTATTTCCCAGTATACCACATTCCACAGGATTAAAATGGTTTAGTGATGTTTTGGTCAATGAGGCCAAACTTGCCCCGAATACTATTAATTTGTTAGGGGAGCTTATGGAATTGGTTTTGGAAAATAATTTTGTATGTTTTAACAGTCAATATTATAGGCAGAAGTCAGGTGTTGCAATGGGAGCAGCCTGTGCCACTGTGTATGCAAATTTAGTTTTACATAAATGGGAACATACATATATTTTTGGCACAGAATGGGCAAGGAATATTAAACATTATGTCAGATTTTTGGATGACATTTGCCTTATATGGAGTGGTTCTAGGACTAAGGTTGAAGAATTTATTAAGTACATTAATTCTACTACTTCTTTTCTAACCTTTACACACACATTGAGCTTGGATAGCCTTGATTATTTGGATGTACATTTGGCTAAGGACAATGTTAATAACAGATTTAATTCTAGAGTGTATAGGAAGCCCACTTATTCAAATGCATTCCTACATTTTCAAAGTAATCATCCTGAGTATCAGAAAAGAGGAATAGTTAAGGGGCAATTTATTTGTGCTTCTAGAATGTGCAATACACCACAAATGTTTGTGGAAGAAATCAATTTCTTAAAGGATAGATTTCTGGAAAGAGGGTATCCAAGTCCATTGATTGATGAATTAGCAATGGAAATTTCAACCAATAGGAAAACAAAATATCCACCTTTGTTAGGCAGTGTGGATACGCCAAACTGTTCCATGAACAGTAGGTTACAAAACTTGGAACAAAAAGGTTATATTCATACTTTTGGCATCAATTATGATGTGGTAGAAAGTAGTGTAAGAAAATACTGGCCAAATTTGAGGTTGGATGATAGGTTGAGTAGTATAATCCCAGAATTTCCTAGATTTATTAGGCGTAGGGGCACTAACATAAAAGAAATGTTAGAAATGAATCAGACTAAACAAACGGTAGGTGATGGGAGTAATAATAATAAAAAAGAAGGCACATATAAGTGTGGTATGTGTAAGCAATGTCCAGCAATATTTAATGGACACAAATTATACATACCATCAAGGAAATTTTTATGCCAACCAAGAGGTTATTATAACTGTAATACCAAATGTGTTGTTTATTTAGGTATATGCACCAAATGTAAAAGTTTTTATATAGGAAAGACCGAGAGAACTTTAAGAAGACGCATGTATGAGCATTATTACGACATAAGTAGGAAAAAAGAAACTAATGCTTTTTACAGACATTCTCTTTTTTGTCCCAAGATGGAGATTAAATTCATTATTCTAGATCAGGTAAAAGTAGATGACAGGGGTGGTGACTGGGGGTCTATTTTAGAATATAAAGAATTAATATGGCAGTTAAGATTAGATGCAGATAGGCGGCCAGGATTAAATGACGCTTGCAGTATCAGCAGCGTTCTGAAGTTAAGGAAGGCAAGGTTATGAATTTATATTTAGAGTATTATTAAGATTTAATTTATATGTATATAAAAATTATTATACATTCTATTTATGGTATTTTATCTAGTTTTGTATCAAATATGTTAATATGATGCATTAAATTTAATAATAGATTTTGTAAACAAAAAGTTAGTTATGAAGTTATTAAATAATTAAATGGTAACATTTAAATTCCTTATTTTTATGGGAAGACAAAACATTAAAAACAAAAGTGAATGGATATAATTTATAACATTACAACAATTGATTTTATTTTTACATTTTTTAAGGTGATTTAATGCATATTTTAAATAATGATTTATTGTGGAGCTTCATGTCACTTGCATTTTTACATGTTAACAGACTATGTTAGTAAAAGTTTGGTTAAGAACAACATCTGTTATAAAAGGTGAAATGAAGGGTTAAATGGAATTTCTTTTATTAAATTGAATAATTGATTGTGTTTTAGCATATATATAGGGTTGGGTAGTTTGAATTGATGTATCTTGAAAAAGCTCAGCACTTGGCTGAGCGAAAGCGCTTGGTGTGACTGTTTGTTGTATTAAAGCAAGAATTTTACTTGATTGGAGCCTTTTATTTTCTGCTTGGGCAGAAGAAGGAATTTTAACATTTATCTGGCCTTTTACCTTCTGGACTTCCAGCGCCACCTTCCAGGTCGTGGAATTTTTTGTTTTACTGGTACTGTTCACCTTTTGGCGGTTAATCACTGTCAGTGTCTATCCCATGCATAACTTCCTGATCCAATCAATTGGCTTTATTTTCTCTTTTGGACTTATTGCTTTGGCCAGCTGCAGTTTATTTCTTTACCTATAGGTATTCAGATGTGGTTTTCCTTGAATCTCTCTGCCTGTAAAATAATACAATCATCATATTAAAATTACAGGTTTTAAAGCATAACCTTCAGCTACAAGTTTGCACAGACACTCCTTTTAAGTCAGAGATCCATTGTTTAAGGTTTGTCTATGTTCATGGCACAGTAACAGCTGCAACCAAAATACGTTTCATACTGCACGATTTCTGAATAATCATGTAATCATGCATAAGCACATCTAGAAAAACATGGCTTTCAGCCCCGTCATCAAACCTACTAAACCTATGAAACTTCAATGAGTCTGGGTCCATAAGAATATTAGTAAACTAAATGTCATTATGTTCACTTTACTGTGGGTCTATGTCCACTGAATTACAGCATAATTTCCATGTGAACAGCTCTCCAGGCTTACTAAATTTCATGGTATGTATTCTCAGTTTTCACAAAGAGCCAATGGCTGACACTGATCTGTGGTGCCAATTGAAAATCTGTGATACTCAATATAAGAGCCTGCTAACTCATACAAATACAAAGAAAGTAGAAGTTTTATAATTATTTATAATTTTAACATATTTGACAATGGTATCCATTGTGATTATCACCATACAAGCAACACTTGGTTTAACAAATTGTTTTTGCAGCTTTAAACTGTCTCTTCCTATTTGCCTTTCTTTCATCTAAATTTAAATAATTAATACCTGAGAACGAACATAGCACTACAATGTTGTACTTCCTCTGCAGAGACTATAGAAAATTATCTCAGAGATAGCATATTACATTTCTTCTTCTGCAACAGATTAGTGTCATAGCAAATTTTAAAAACATTTTTTTCTTTTATGCCACTTGTGTACAGTATCTCCGACCTGTTTTTTTTTTAAGTGCAGCAATTCCTAGTTTTATGGGAAATAATAAAATACATTTAAAGTACAGCATTTTCCATTTTCAAGCAACCTACACATAATGTTTTTGAATTAATATCATTATTGTGTATTTGAAAACAAACAGCTTTTAACCTGACTGCCCAAGGCGTGATTAATCTTATATAACACAAATCTAACTTATAAGTGTGGAATATAATGGTTTTTAACAAAAAAAATGGAAAAAATATCAAATTCTCAGTGGCTGACATGCACAAATACAGAAACTTTCATGGCATGCAGATTGTAGCATGAGTAGCTAAATTTTATGCTAATGAAGCAAATCAACATGGTGGAGTGATTGAACAGCCTTTAATGCAACCATGTAGACGCTGTGTTTCTGTTGGCTGTGTATTCCAAAGCTTTCCGAATACAGCCATGGAAATGAGTCTACATGGAAACAAGAGAAGTAAAAGCTCCTGGATTTGTACAGGACTGCCCTTCACATGTAACACCACACGTATTTTGACCTAATTGGACAGGGTGATTGCTAGCGAATCAGTGTAACAATCATAATAATGTCATTTTAAGTGCCATGACATAAATGCAGCTTTGCTCCCCCACCCCAAAATGAAAAATATACTTGTAAGTAATGCAGGCTGCTAAAATGTGTAAACCTCCATGAAACAGAGTATTATACTGCAATGTCTGCATATACAGGATGTACCTGATGGATTATAGTATTCCTCTGTTACAACACTGGGCTCCTGTGCATTTTCCCTGCCTACATGGTTACTAACCATATAGATTCTGGGCTGTCAGCATGGTGAAGATGTAAATGAGGTCAAAACTCATTAAAATTGTTGAATCACAAAAAAAGTTACCTTATAGGAATGTTCACATTATGTAGGCACTTCCACAATGTTAGTGTTGAATGCATGGCAACACTGAATGCTGACATCGAGGGGAGGGGGGTCAGTTTACACTTGCAGAGGTGAACATGCAGGGCTGTGAAGGATGAAAGTGCATGTAAGCAGTGCATAATTCCTATGTTCTGTGTAATCCTCATTATTTGTTTGTTAAAATGTGTAGTCTCTGTCCATTTGACCCTTTTTTTATTTTTGCCATTGTTTGCACAATGTGGTACTTAGCACAACCATGAGAAACAGAGGAATGAATGGCAGTTTTCTCTGGGTTGTTATGTAACTACTATTCCTGTGGCAGCACATGTATGTGGTATGGCTGAAATATAGAAGGTCCTGGGTTCAACTCCAGGGTGTGCAACCTCTCCTTCACTTCTTATGGTCCATGTTTGTGCAATATCATGAGAATGGAGGAACTATCAATTTTGCCTATGCTTACCTTATTTATGTGAAGGTGCGTGGAGGTGCTCAAAGGTGCACATAGCTGTGCATAACACACTTATGAGCAAGTAACAGGTGTGTTTAATAGATGCAATTTCTAGCATAAACAGGTGAATTACATGTTAATCAACCAATCCGACATGGTGGAGCTATTCAACAATGTATAAAGTATCCATGTAGCCTACATCCTGATTTTCCTTTATCCTTCAACACCATTAGAGTGGAGACAAGGAAATTTTAACTGACACAATACTAGGAGCTGCTGCAGCTATTCTACATCTGCATTTACTAGAGGCTGAAGACAGTGCTGCTGGTGCTGATGGCAACAAGCCTAGGCGAAGAAGGAGGAGAGTGTTCAGGCCCAGGATAACTTTCCAGGTGCTACATTAGCTGGAGACTGTAGAGCGCTACAGGATGGCAAGGACACATTACAAAAACTCTGTGAGCTCTGCTGCCCTCAACTCAGAGTCAGAGCCAATTAAGGGGAACCCATCCCAGTGGAAACTAAGGTACGTGTAGCCCTTAGAATATTACCTATTGGTACCTTTCAAAGACCAATTGGGGGCATGATGGGTGTGTCACAGGCATCGGCCTCCAGGATCCTTCACCAGTTTCTGGATGCTATACTCATGCATGCCAGTGAGCACATGTCCCCCCCCCCCCGTAGTTCTGAAGAGAGGGCCAGCAATGTGGAACTGTTTTACCATGTAGTATACTACCCTGTACTACTGGGTGCCATAGATTGCACTCATGTACACATTAAGGCACCACCTGGTGAGCAGGATAGACTCTATATTAACCGCAAGGGATGCCACTCCATCAACAGCCAAGTTGTGTGTAATGCTCAAGGAATTATCTTGAATGTGTGTCCTGGCAACCCTGGCAATTATCATGACTCCCCTATCTGGCACACATCACAGCTGTACCAGATATTTGCCAGGGGGGACGTCCCACAGGGCCATTTACTGGAGGATGCTGGCTATGCCCTGCAACTGTGGCTGATGACACCCATCAGAAGTGCACACACACCAATGGAAGAAATCCATAATGAGGCACACAGTCAAACTAGAAGCCTGATAGAGTGTATGATTGGGCTTCTGAAGTCACGGTTCCACTGCCTAGATATAGCCAGTGGAGCCCTGCAGTATAATCCATGCACATGTACACAAATATTCACAGCATGTGCTATGCTCCATAATCTGAGCCTGCGGAAACACCTGCAGCAGGATCAGCAAGGGGAAGTGCTATACATTCCCTCACCAATGCCTAGGTCACCACAGCCGCAGTCAGAAGAAGCCTCAGATGAGAAACCCCCAGCTGCTGTCCCTGTAGGCAGACTAAGGTGTGCTAAGTATGCCCTTGATTGGCTAAGAGACAATGCATAGCACATTCACTGACCACCTAGGGGCCTAATTCATTTCTCCTACTCACATACGTATAGTAAAATTGTTGCCAGGCAACTCACATGACCTTTACCTCCCCATGTATTGGCTGTGTACTGCTTGCATCGGACAGAGTCAGCCCTGAACTAAAGGTGTGTCAGCTGCTGCATTTGCAAAGTAAGTCCTGAACCTAGAGTGTATTCTTTTATAATGTTATGGCATATTTTTGTATTTGAGTAAAAAACACCACACATGGAGCTGGAAAGCAGCTGATGCAGGTTGTTGTTGTTTGTCTTTCGGCTTTTCCAGGTTAGGGGTCGCCACAGCGGAACTCTGGTCCGCTAATGATTGGCAGTAGATTGCAGATAAAAAAGTTAAATGATGTCACCAAGTAGATTTCAAGCACAAAGATTTATTCTACACAAAAATCCATATGCACAAGCTTTCATCCCTGCTCAGTCAGGAACTTAATCAAAGTGATTTAGTTAGTAGGATACACTTCATTTAAATACTTGAATGACATATAATCAATCCTAAAAACACACCCCCTTATTTACTTAACTAATAGGCTATATCTATTAAAGTGTATACACTGAAGAAGGCCAGGTTAAACCCAGGCCGAAACCGGTCTGTTTAATTAAGCTTTTCATGAAGTCTTAAGTAGTTTTAATAAACTACATTTTTCATGGCTCACTTGTTGCTGGCTTAATCCTTTTTTGATGGTTTTGCTATTTGCCGTGCAACTCCCTACGCGCAGGGGAACTTTGCTTTGATACACTGTTATCTTGCCCTGGACAGACACATGTCTGAAATTACTAGGTTATTCAGTAAGCAAAAAAGTTGCTTTCTACAAATACAAAAGTGAGAACTCAGAACTGGAAGACCACCCTCCTCAGCCTAAACAGGCAAATAAAACAACTTGTGCAGTCTCTAACCCCAACCTTTATTTTCTATCTCTCTCTTTTTTTATTTTTTCTTTCCTTCAAAGCACAGCAGGGTAGGTCTGGCCCACATGATCCACCTGCCCCCACTCCACTGGCTATGGCACCAAGGACTAGCACATCTTAGCCATGACCTGGTAGCACCCCTTGTGCTGCCCCTGCACTACCTGGTCTCTCAGGTACTTCTGCCCCAGAGGACAGGCCTGTGGTCCCCTCTGGGATCAGTGGCAGAGGGGGTGATTTTATCATCCGAGAAGAACTGTCGGGGATGGTGTATAGGATTATTGGCCACACTGTGGGCACATGGCTATGCCAGATGGACACACTGCTCTCCATCATTGTACTGAATAAGACAAGGAGATGCAGATGTCAGACACTGCAGCCATTGTCGCAGTGAGATAACAATGATGACAGTCCACTGGGTGAGGACTTGATTCTCACTGTCACCCAGCTTGACATCCATGGGTTTGTGAGGTCTACACCCTTACCCCAACCATGGTGTTCAAACACCTCTTGTGTTCTTCAGTCACTGTCTCCTGTCTTTTATGTCCTGTCTGTCAACAATTGCTTCCTCACTTTGCCAACTTACCTGCCTCAGACATACTTGTGTCCCTTTACCAACATTCCTCCCACTCTTTACAAAAAAATAGGGCACCTGTCCCAAAAAAAAAACATTATCACATACATAGCTCTCCATGTTGCACACATGTCTACATGACACACTTGATTCAGTCTAATTGGCTATACTACATGATTATGCTTTGTCACCTCTCTCTCTGGAGGTGACAGTCCAAATTCAGCTAATCTTCTGTACATATGATCAGTTTTTCAGGACACATTTTCAGTATATGTCATATATTCACAATGCATACATGTGTTGTCCACTCTCTCCAAGCAATACAACCCTGGGGGCTCAGTATTTTTTTACACACATATATCAACCACACTAGAAAGTGTAATATATAATGTTATGTGCTCCCTCACGGACAGGGCCAGTAAGTGGTGCTGAAGAACTTGCTCTGCTAAACTCAAACATCCAACTATGCTTAATAAGGGTACTTGTGATTTACACAGCTAGGCTTCTACACACCTAGGACACACTGTACAGTTAGGCTACTGGCCTCATATGAACCTATGAATCTATGTGCCTGTGCAGGCTTCACATCCTGTTGTTCCCCACATGGCCTGCTAATGTCATCTTCCATAAATTCACCTGCAGCCATGTAAAAGTCAGACATGCGCTGTGGCACTTGTGTAATGTATTGAGTTCTATAGTCTCTATATTTAGATAGGCAGGGGTTCTGTTATCACTGCAATCAACTGGGTTTGTGTGTTTTTTTATGCAGCAGAGGAGATGTGCTATCCTATAGTTACTTCTCCACTGTCATGGCTTGCTAGTCTATTCATACTTGCAGAAGCCTATACATCCATTTAATGCAGCCCTCCTGACCTCTTGTCTCTCACATCACCCATTGATGTCATCCACTATATATTGACCTGCAGAGATGTTCATAGGTTCATAAGTTCATAGGTTCATACTAGGCTATCTGCCCTGGGGCATTTATAAGCCTAGCCCGATTGTGTTTGGCTTATGCCACCCCTTGATTTGAGTATACTGTGCCCTTTTTAAAGTTTAGTTTACTGTGCCTCTGTCTAATAGTGACATGGAAGTAATCCCTTAAAAGTAAGACATGTGCTGAGGCACTTGCATATAGTACTGTGTTCTGTAGTGTGTGTACTTAGATAGGTAGGGGTTCTGTTCTCACTGCAATCAACAATGTGTGTGTGTGTGTGTGTGTGTGTGTGTGTGTGTGTGTGTGTGTGTGTGTGTGTGTGTGTGTGTAAGACAGATGTTACTTGACATTACAGAGATCCTTTTACACCAGTACGTGGGACACTGTTATCACCATATGCTCAACAGACAATGCTAATGTAATCAGCTATATTAGATTATTGCATATACAACCATTCCATAAGGCCAGGATCAGACACTGGCCTGGAGCCCAGGCAGACATTATCTTAGGTTAATAGGAAGTTACTTGGTAGAGGACTGGTGACAGGTATGTATTGGGGTATGTCTGGTGGGGACAGGGTGGGGGTGAGGTTTGCCCCAAACTGTCTGATAGCAGGTTGTCAATGTCCTTAGGGTCAGTATGAGTGGTACTGTCCACTACTAGTTGGGCACAAAGCTGGGCCTTCACTTTTCGATGTTTGACATAGCTAAATAATGCCTCCAGATTATCTTTAGCTAGGGATGCTATTTTAGGTTTGTACATAGCTTTAGAGGACTTTTCAAGATAGCTAATTTCCTTGTTCAAGGTGTTGAGGGTGTCCTTCCTCTGCTGAGTCAGTTCTCTCTTGTTCTTTTTATTTATTTATTTTATTTTACATTTGTTAACCGGGCTAGTCCAACTGGATGCATGTCCATTTTCAGTGGAGGCCCGAGGAGAAAAGCTCTGCTATCTACTACATGATAACACAAGTATATACAAAATACGTAAGGCATTTAAAGTACAAATACACAAGGCATTTAAACCACAATATGAGGATGTACAGAAAAAGGTGATGGGGAGATACAGATATTACTAGAGTACTGATAAGCATAATGTGAGACAGAAAAGTTAAATAGTTTAAAAGTTAGCAAAAGAGTTTAGAGACAAGTATAGATTATAGATAAGAGAGTAATTTCTCAGTAGGAGTGAATAGATTAAAAAATAGAGATGAGAGAAGGTGAAAAGGATCTACTTGTTGTGTAACCTATATATGCTTGATGCTCAACATGGTGCCTTGTTTTTTGTGAGGAGCTTGTTTTGATCCATTCATGTTCAGCTAACTCTATACATTTGTATAGCTGTTTATACAGGCCATTTTTGTACACCACTGTATTGCAGTCATTGTTAACAGTGGTAGCAGGGGGGTTGCAACTCTTTATGGCATCAGTTAGGAAACTATTGTTTGCTTTGGAGAAATGTTTCATCCTTTCTGCTCTTGGGGGGTGCCAGATATGATTGTAAATATGAATGAGACTGAATTGTGATCTGACCAGCGGGACCAATACACAGGGGTTAGTGCAGAGAACCACTATGTTGTCAGTAATAAGTCTAGGACATTTAAGTCCTTTGTGGGGGTGCAGACTATCTGTTACACAACATGTGTATTAACAAAGTCCAGGAACCTTAGGGTGAGTGTGTTTGTGCACACATGTGACTCCAAATTGATGGAAGAATTGTTGAAATCACACATGGCCAAGGTGTTTGGCTGTCTAGTGAGTGACCCAATTAGGTCCAAGTAAACTAAGCAAGAGCTCTAAGAAAACAATTGGTACACAGAGGAAAAGATGGACAATAAAAAAAAAAGCTCAAGTGTACATTCACAGCTGAGAAACTGTTAAAACTAAAATTTTATGAAAAATAAAAAATGTGTAGGTAAAAACCAATAAATGCAGCGAGAGCTAGCAAAACCCGATAAGCACTTTCATCATATAGCCTTCTTCAGATTGTGACTTCCTGTAGCCCTCACTTCTTATTTAAAAGAACATCAACCAATCAAATTATATAATTACAGGGCACACCTTCTGATTGACCCAGTAGAACAAAATGATTAGTTACCCTATCAGGCAACACTTTATGAAGCTCAACCAATAGGCAGCAAGCCTTCAAAGATCCATTTACATATCTAAGCTAGACCTATATTGGCATACCTTCTGACTGACCCAATGGGACAAAGTCATTGTTTACCCTATCAGAGCTGCATTTTCTGAGGTTCAACCAATAGGCAACAAGACATCTAAAACTCATTTCCATATCTAAGCCAGACCTATGCTGGCTACACCTTCTAACTGATCCAATGAAATAACGTCACTATTTGCCCTATAGGGGCAGCACTTTCTGGGACTCAACCAATAGGCAGCCAACCATCTGAGATTAATTTACATATCTAAGCTAGATCTGTATTGGCTTTTTTTCACTTGTAGTATAGTGTCCAGCTAAAATATGAGAATTGCCATATATTTGCATATTGCATGCACTTACTAAGTGCTGCTTGGGCATTCAGAGTGTTGTCTTTTTGCATAATTTTTATTTATGTTTTATGTGTAGTTACAGTTGCAATTGAATTATATATATATTTTTTTATATAGGACATTTCTTTTAAATAAGAAGAGAGGGCTACAGGAAGTCATGATCTGAAGAATGCTATATGCTGAAAGGGCTTATCGGGTTTTGCTAGCTCTTGTTCCATTTATTGGTTTTTATCTACACATTTTTTATTTTTCATTAAATTTTGGTTTTAACAGTTTCTCAGCTGTGAAGGTACACTTGAGCTTGTTTTTTATTATCAGTTAGGTCCAAGTAGACAGAGTGGCCCTTGTGTTTCATTGTGGGGGACCTTTAACTATCAATGATATGGAAGGGGGTTTTACATACAGTTAGTTGGACTTGGAGAAGAGCTACAGAGAAATAACCTTTGACCAGTATTGATGTGTATTTGCCTTTAATGAAGCTCTATAGACCTCTTCTTTTGGTTCTTTCATGCTCATTTTGATGTGTGAATGTGTGGAAGGCATTGTACCCCTGCATGGCCAGGGTGCTCTCTGCGGCCTTCAACCATGTCTGTGTGACTGCACAGACATTGCCATCTCCCAAGGTAAGTAGTTCTTCCAGTGAGTGCAGTTTCTGATTTACACTCTTTGCATTAAGCAGAATAACCTTCAGTTTGTCTGTGGTGGATTCTTTTACATTGGGACTTTAGTTGTTCTGACATTGCCTAAAAAGGCCACTATGGGGGAGGTAAGCACCTTCATATAGTACAGTGAGGTACGTCTCCAGTCATTCACTGCAGCATGGACTATGACAGAGTCATAACGGTACTTGTTGAGAGACTTGATTGTGTGTGTGATCTTATGGACCCTGGCACCTGACAGGCAGCTAACTGTGACCTGCTCCTTGTCCAGCCTGGCAAGGGGAACATCTGTGTGTCTCACTGTGGAGTCACTTATGACGAAGACATTTGGTTTTGAGGTGTTTTGTCTGCGGGGCTTATTGGCTGAGACACTGGTGTATGTATTATGTGTAGTGGATTTTGTTGGGTCTGCACTGTGTGCAGTAGGATTATGCTTGGGAGGTCTACTATCTTTAGTTAGGTTTCTAGCAAGTTCCTCCATGTATGGGGGTTTATGTGTTGTGACCTTATGTGCAACAGGTGAATTGTGTGTGCTGACAACATGTTTGATATTTGGTTTGTTATGTGAAAGAATTGATTCCAAATTCATAGTATAGATACAGCTCTCACATGTTGTATTAGTTTGTTTTAGCAGTAACTGGTTGTCAGTATACATGAGGCAATTGCTCTGTTGCTTCAGGATGCCCATGTACACCAGGCTGCCTGGAAACATAGTGGGAAACTGTACATCCATTATGGAAGTTATATACTGTAGTAACTAGTGGGGAGTGGGCTAGATGGACTAGGCTTTGGTGTAAGACTAACAAAATGTGTCTGTTCTATGGAGGGCTAGGGTTACAAAAATGTGTCAATGCTTCACAATGCACACCTGAGTTGCTTGCAGGGCAGCAGTGCAAGCTCTGAGCAGCTATGGTAAACTGAGTGCAAACATCCCAAAACACAGCCCTGGAATACAAGCAAAGTTAAACTATTTTAAACAATTAAAATGAGGGAAAGGACAACAGTTAGCCTTATTCCAGCAAGCACCAAGTCAGATGGGTTCTTGGCTGCACAGTTCTGCCACAAAGGTGAAGGGGGGACTTCTTGATGTAAGAGGGCTGGTTTTAGTGCTCCAATGATACCATATTGTCTAGATTCAGCAAGCCTGAATTGAGCCTATGCTATAAAATGCAGAAGTCCAACAAATCCAAAGTGCAGAAAATCACAATCACAACATAAGAACAAACATTTTAAACAAAGCAGCAATCCAGTAGAATACGCCAAGAGTGTAGACAATAAACGTTCCTAGTGTGAAATAAGTGGGCTGGAACAGAAGTGCTTAAACCAGAACTAAGATACTTTCAGAATAACAGACACAATAAGCCTTCAACCAGCAATTCCCAGCTCAGAAGGACAGAGCCTACCATCTCCTTCCACTAGAGTGTAGACTACAAACATTCATAATGTAAGCCCAAATGCTTAAACCAGAAGTAATAGGCTTAGAATAATGGCTACAATGTAATGATATACTAGACAGATGACAGTGACGTCTTTTAATCTATCCACACACATCATGGCATGCTTAGTAGGCCCTGTGTTATCTTGATGAGAAAGCACTGTGGTTTGTCCAGCTGTTGCTTGTGTCTGGTGAAGTTCCTGCAAAAGAGAGCATTATACTGTATTACTGTTCTGATGAGTTTGACTACAGTGCTGTCATACAGTCCTGAGATCTATATGTGATGGTGTGTCTTATGATGTGCACCATATGTATATACTGGAAAACATTAAAGAAAAAGGTTATAATAATAAACATTGTAGTTCCGGACTTCACAAGTCTTACAAGAGAATATATTAGAAAGTACTGTCATGATGATGCTATCCACTGTATCATTTGGCAAAGCAAATATAACTGACTGGTACAATTATCAATTCAACAACACAAATGCAGGTGTAGTAGGTACTACTGTAGCTATGCACCCTGTGCATCAGACACAAAGCTTTTCTATCCCTGAATCCAAAAGAGAGTAAACAGTGATATGGCACAGTCATTATCACTTGTACAGGGTGCTGGGGAGGGGGTACTAGGCTGATACAAAAGGTCGGTGAGTGTATATGAGGGAGAAGGTGAAGCAGGCAGACTGTGTGTCTGTCTGTAGGGGTGCTCCATGTGAAACTGGTGTTTGAGAGTCTGCATGAACACAACCAAGCTCAGTGCTAGCTCTACATGTTGATATGTTGGACAGGTCTGAACCATGGATGGTAGAGGCGGCAGGTCATCGTTGTCACCCCCAACCATGGGAACTGGCTCTGCCAAAAGTTGCATTGGTGCCTAAATGCCCAAAGTCAGATGGAGTGCTGCTACCTGAGTGTGACTGATGCCGGCTGGATGTGATCTCTTCACAGGAATGCCCAGGACCATGACCCCATGGCCTTCCAGGTCTGGGTGTGGACAGCACACTCTCAGATGGACCAGTGGAACTATTGCCACTATGGGAGCATGATTGGGAACAGCCAGGTTGGATCTCAGCAGAAGTTGTGACTGACCTACACCCACAAAGATGTTGTTTCCTTTCCAGCAGATGTTCCATCACAGACACAGTTCATTCCATAACAGAGACCCCTCAGTCCATCACAGGCACTCCTCATTCCAATGT
This sequence comes from Protopterus annectens, assembly GCF_019279795.1. Lineage (NCBI taxonomy): Eukaryota > Metazoa > Chordata > Ceratodontiformes > Protopteridae > Protopterus > Protopterus annectens. The sequence continues at coordinate 395,609,978 of NC_056731.1, forward strand.
GTTATTCATCCGATCCAGGGAATCGATGACATGCTGGAGGCAGTCACACATGCCAGATTGTGCCACATCCACAACCCTAAGCACTTGTCAGTAGCTCCTTTATGAACATGCCTGTGCCTCGATAATGGCCCTAAACATATGTTGAGTGACACAGGATGTCACACCTGCAGCAGGTGGAGGAGGCAGAGCAGGCCCTCTCTGAGCACCCCTATCAACCCTCCTGTGTGGCACCTCCCTGACACTTTGGCTACAGCCAGATTCAACAGGCACTGAATTCACAATAGCCACACTTCCCTGCTCAATGCCATCACACTTTACCTATCCTATATTGGTGTGCTCAGTGGACTGGGTAGGATCAGGCCTACTGGCTGCACCCGGGGAAAAAGAAGGGGATGGCTGGATGTCAACCTCTCTGTCAGATTCAACTTATGCACCCCTGATTGTACCTCAGTTTTACCACCATCATCATCAATGTCTGTTGAGCCACTGACACCAGGTGGCACAGGGCCCACACTCCAATTGTCATGATCACCTGTGATAAAATGGGGGAAACACAGGCATACATTAATACCTGCACTACTATGGTGCAATATATGCTAAACAACTAACAGTGCTACCACTATTACAGACAGTACAGCAATACGCACAACAGGACTAAAATGACACATTAGATTACCAGAAATTGATCTTTAGTAATGAAATAACTTGATTTGGCTAAGCACATGCAGGAGGCCTACAGTTCTGGATTCCTGATGGTCCTGAAAGATGTTAAGCAAGAGGTAAGGCCAACATTATCACATTTAACAGGCAGACAGGAGGTATTACATGTACTCTTCTCAATCAGCATGACATGTTACTTTAACAAGAACATGGCTGACATCTCCAAACTGAGCTTATCACTGTACTAATATTCAATCTCCCCCCACCCCAAAAAATACCAGAGACACAGAAGTAACTTTTATTTCAATTGTTTTATTATACAACAGTATTGAACTGGTCATACAACAAAGCCTACCTGGAAGCTCTTTCTGGGACTGAGAAGGAGTTGCACCCACATCAAGGACATATAGTGGGCCACTCTGCTGTGAGTTATCCTGTGTTAGAAGATTCACATTCCTCATTGGGGGTGATAGGTGGTTCTGCAGCAGGCCCATCCCCGGGTGCCCTCTGGACTCAACAGCAGCAGCACACCTTCATGCAGATATGAGCATGCCAGTGGCCTTGTGGTGACCTGATCATAAGTATGGCCATGGCTGCCCATGACATTTAGAGTTATCAACAATTTGCTGCCATATCCTCAGCCTCCCTGGCATATTGGGATGGCCCCTTCCAGGAAGGAAAGCACCATGTTGATTCTGCCTTACTGAAAGGGGCTACATCTCTATGGCATTTTCATTCTTAAAACACAACAGAATGATAATACACATAACTATCACATAACTATAAAGTAACTTTTACCAGATAAAACAGTTAAGGTAGGCAGTTGGTAGTACCCACTGGAAAAATATAACACATACAACATATATAAAGTACTATGACCTGAGACATACCTCCCTGGACTACATGAAAAGAGACATAGAGGAGCTCTCTGATTATGTAGCCCAGGCTGGTATGACCCTGACCCTGAACAGCATCTTGCCCTCACCAAGAATGATGCCACAATACAAAGACAAGATGATCAGCTTTAATAATTGGCTCAAATACTGGTGTCATTCTAGGGGGATCCAATGTCTGTCTGCTTGGGATGACATGCTGGACAAGCCACGCTGCTTCGCAAGGGACGGCTTACATCTGTCACCACTGGGCTTCCAGATATTGGCTAAGGCTCTTGCCTCCCCCATAGTGCCTTTTTAGGCAAGGCTCAAAAGACAAACCCACCTCCTTAGAAAACAAAAATGGAAAAAAATGAAGGGTAATGCTGCTCAACGCCAGAAGTCTAAATCTCAAGATGCAGGCTCTCGAAGCACTCCTCAGTATGGAGAACATTGATGTCTGTGCAGTAACTGAAACCTGGTTCAAGGCTCCTGAGAGCACCCCAGCGCTACCAGGCTATACCTTGTATTATGCTTTTCAGCCCCAAAACTCAGGCCAAACCAAAAAGGGAGGGGGAGTGTCCATATTCATCAAGGACACCCACACCTCCAGGTTAGTGGCAACACATGAAGCATCAGAGACCATCCAGGTGCAACTAACCGTAGGCAAAACTGCTATACAACTGGTAGCATGTTACAGACCACCCTCCAATCTCAGGAACCCCATTCAGCCTTCCTGAAGACATTGGAGGATATGAATGTCTCACCAAACACCATCATATTGGGAGACTTCAACTACCCTAACATAGACTGGGTGCATTATTCTAGCCCAAACACCCTAGCCCAAAGGTTCCTGGAATTCATAAATTCAAATGCAATGGAACAGCTAGTCACCTCTCTCACAAGGGGAGATAATATACTAGACCTGATCATCACAAACATGGGGACAAAGTGCTCCACACCGGAAGTATACCCCTCACTAGTGAGATCTGACCACAAACTAATCACCCTGAATATACATATCCCACCTCCACCCCCAACACAAAAGACTACAGTGAAAAACTTCTCAAAAGCCGACTTTACACTTCTTAAAACTGAGATGGTATCCTTTAAGCCCACTGCGCCAGTGGAAACCATATCCCACAATGCAGAATCCTTCACAAATGCTTTCTACGGACATCTCCAAGAATGCATGGATCATGCAATCCCAAATAAAACCAAGACCCTCTCCACCAAGGGCAGGCATCTTTTCTGGTGGACCCCAGCCATAAATAAATTGTATAACAAAAGAAGGAAGCTACTGCACGACAGAGCAAAATCCCATAAAGAGAAGGCATCTCTGTTCAGCACTAGTAGAAAGCTACGTTCTCTCATAAAAACATCCAAGGCCAACTTTGAGAGAAAAATCGCTATGGACACTAAAGATAACCACAAGGCCTTCTTCAGCTATGTTAGAAACCTGGGCGGAAACCTTCAGATATGTTCAGAGTTCGTTCACAATGACAAAAAATACACTGAACCCAGAGATATTGCCAACATTCTGGCAGACAGGTTCAGTGCAAATTTCTCCCCTCCCTCACCCCCAAAAGAAGAAATACTTATCCCAGCTGAATGTAACCTCTCTGTCATCTCAGATGTCCAGGTGAGAACCGCCCTCAGCAATGCTAAAAACACAGCATCAATGGGACCTGACGATATCCCGGGTTGCGTGCTACGTGAACTCCAAGAGGAGCTAAACCCACACATAAAAATGCTATTTAACCTTAGCCTTACTACAGGATATGTACCTGAACACTGGAGTACAGCAACAGTAGTCCCACTCCACAAAGGAGGCACCTCTACAGACCCTGGTAACTACCACCCCATAAGCTTAACCAGCCTGGTCTGCAAAGCTATGGAAAGAATCATTATGGAACTCATAAACAGAGGTATTGGGGACTTACAAACACTTGATCCCACCCAGTTCGGCTTTGTAAAGGGCAGATCCTGCCTTTTGAACCTGGTTGACTTTTTCGAAACAGTCACTAGAGCCATTGACGAGGGCAAAGCAGTCCATACAGCCTACCTGGACTTGGCTAAAGCTTTCGACACAATACCCCACTCTGGCATCATAGACAAGCTCAACAGCTTAAATGTAAATCCATATGTCACAAGATGGGTGGCAAACTGACTAAAGGATAGAACCCATAAAGTCAAAATCGCTGGAGCCATGTCAGACTCAAAGTCAGTCACAAGTGGTGTCCCACAGGGCTCTGTCCTGGGACCCCTCTTGTTCGGCATTTATTTCTCAGATGTGAAAGCAAACATGGGGGGGTTGTGGCTGACAAAGTTCGCAGATGACTGCAAACTAGGCGCCATAGTCAATACACCAGCTGACACATGCATCCAACAGAAAGGCCTCACTGAAACGGACAACTGGTGCCAGAGTCATGGCCTTAAACTAAATGCCAAAAAATGTATAGTCATCCCCTTTGGGAAAAACAAAGTACCCACAAATTATCACATAGTCAGTAACCCACTGAGTATGTAAAAAGTAATCAGAGACCTGGGGACCCAAGTCGATAGTGACCTCTCATTTGACACCCACATTGCCAAAGTGGTTAGAAAGACTTTCTACCTTGCCCACCTTATCATGAAGGGATTCACATCCAGATCAAAGGAGGTCATTGTACCCCTATACTCCTCCCTTATAGGTTCATAGGTTCATAGGTTCATACTAGGCTATCTGCCCTAGGGCATTTATAAGCCTAGCCAGAATGTGTTTGGCTTTTGCCACCCATTTTAAATTTATTTTGCTATGCCCTTTTTCAAGGTTAGTATACTGTGCCTCTGTCTAACAGTGACACAGAAGTGATACCAGGGGTAAACCTACGATCTCCCATCCACTCATCAAGATTCCTCTTGAAGAGAGTCAATGAGGGACTCTGCCTAACCTGGACTGGGATTTTATTCCAGAGTGAAGGGAGCCTCTGGGTTATGAATCTGTCCCTCCAGCATGTCCTATTTATTTCAGTGCTGAGGTTCAAGTCTCTCGAGCGCGTAGCTCGATGGGATTTGGATTTTCTGAGGTGCAGCATGTCCATTAATTCTGGGTTGGACATGGCTTTATACGTCAGGCACAGTTCGCCTCTGAACAGGCGGTATGCCACTGAGTAGAGCTGGAGTTTCTTTAACCGGGCAGCATATGGCATCTGTTTGAGCCCTTTGATCCTCTTGGTGAGGTACTTTTGGGGTCTTTCCAGTTGCTGCAGGTGTCTGGTAAGGTACATCCCAAAAGGGGCATTGTACTCAATTATGGGCCTGGTGAGGGATGAGTAAAGAGGCACGATGACCACCCCTGATCTAGATGTGAATCCCTTCATGATTAGGTGAGCTATATAAAATGTTTTTCTAACCACTTTGGCCAGGTGGTTGTCAAATGAGAGATTGCTATCAACTTGGGTCTCCAGGTCCCTAATTACTTCTTCTGTACTTAATGGATTACCACCTATGTGGTAATTTGTGGGCACTTTGTTTTGCCAAAGGGATGACGATACACTTTGTGGCATTTAGCTTGAGGCCATGGCTCTGGCACCAGTTGTCTGTTTCTATGAGGCCCTTTTGGAGGATGCTTGTGTCAGCTGGAGAGTCGATTATGGCGCCCAGTTTGCAGTCATCTGTGAACTTGGTCAGCCACAGTCCTTCCGTGTTGGCCTGTACCTCCGAGAAATATATACCGAACAAGAGAGGTCCCAGGACTGAGCCTTGTGGGACACCACTTGTAACTGGTTTGGAGTCTGACATGGCTCCAGCAATTCTAACCATGTGGGTTCTGTCCATGAGCCAGTTTGCAATCCATCTAGTGACATAGGGGTTTATATTTAAGCTGGTGAGCTTATCTATAATGCCCGAGTGGGGTATTGTATCGAAGGCTTTTCCGAGGTCCAGGTAGGCTGTGTGGACCACCTTCCCCTCGTCAATGGCCTTGGTGACTGTTTCAAAGAAATCAACCAGGTTTAAGAGGCAGGATCTGCCCTTAACAAAGCCGAACTGGGTAGGATCCAGTGTCTGTAGGTCCCCAATATCTTTATTTATGAGGTCCATGATGATCCTTTCCATAGCTTTGCAGACCAAGCTAGTCAGGCTTATGGGCGATAGTTTCCAGGATCCGTTGAGGCCCCACCTTTATGGAGAGGGACCACTGTTGCTGTACGCCACTCTTTGGGCACATATCCTGTAGTAAGGCTGAGATTGAACAGTAGTTTTATGTTTGGGTTTAGCTCTTCTTGGAGTTCATGTAGGACGCAGCCCGGGACACTATCTGGTCCCATTGATGCTGTGTTTTTTGCTTTGGAGAGGGCGTCTCTTACCTGAGCATCTGAGATGTCAGGGGGGCAGCACTCTGCTGGGATAGATATTTGCCCTTTTGGTGGGGGGTTTGCGCTGAACCTGTCAGCTAGGATGTTGGCAATGTCTGTGGGTTCGGTGTATTTTTTGTCATTTTGGACTAATTCTGAGCATATCTGGGAATTACCACCCAGGTTCCTAACATAACTAAAGAAAGCCTTGTGATTATCCTTAGTGTCCTGTGCAATTTTTCTCTCGAAGCTGGCCTTAGACAATTTTATGAGTGCCCGTAGTTTTTTGCTAATACTGGTCAGTGATGCCTTCCCTTTTTGTGATTTTGCTCTATCATTTAGTAGCTTCCTCCTTCTATTGTATAGTTTGTTTATGGCTGGGGTCCACCAGACAGGACGTCTGCCTTTGGAGGATTGGGTCTTGGTTTTATTTGGGATCGCATGATCCATGCATTCCTGAAGGTGTTCATAGAATGCGTTTATAAAGGATTCTGCGGTCTGGGCCATATTTGCCACAGGCCTGGGGGCTTTGAAGGATTCCACCTTAGTTTTGAGGAGTGTGAAATTTGCTTTAGAGAAGTTTTTCACTGTGGTTTTCTGGGCAGGGGGTGGGGTCGGGATGTGAATATCCAGTGAGATTAGTTTATGGTCTGATCTTACCAGTGAGGGATACACTTCTGGTCTGGAGCATAGAGTCCCCATGTTGGTGATGATCAGGTCCAGTATGTTTTCCCCTCTTGTGGGAGTGGTAACAAGTTGTTCCATAGCATTTGAGTTTATAAATTCTAGGAACCTTTGGGCTAGGTTGTTGGAGCTAGAGTAATGTTCCCAGTCTATGTTTGGGTAGTTGAAGTTGTCCAATATAATGGTGTTTGGAGAGACCTTCATATTTTCCAGTGTTCTCAGGAAGGCAGAGTGGGGTTCCTGAGTTTGGGTGGGTGGTCTGTAGCAGGCTATAAACTGGAAGGCAGTTTTACCCACTGTTAGTTGCACATGGATAGTCTCTGATGCTTCGTGCTTTGCCACCAACCTGGAGGTGTGGGTATCTTTGATGAATATCGATACTCCCCCTCCTTTTGTGGTTCGGTCCAAGTTTTGGGGCCGAAAAACATGGTATGAGGTATAACCTGGTAGTGCTGGGGTGCTCTCGGGAGCCCTGAACCAGGTTTCTGTTACTGCACAGATATTGATGTTCTCCATGCTAAGGAGAGTTTCGAGTGCGTGCATCTTGAGGTTTAGATTTCTGGCGTTTAGTAGCATTACTCTTAGTTTCTTGTCCCTTGTGATACCTATGGAGGTGGGTTTGTCTTTTGAGCCTTGCCTAAAAAAGGCACTATGGGGGTAGCAAGAGCCTTTGCCAATATCCGAAAGCCCAGGGGTGACAGGTGCAAGCTGTCCCTAGCGAAGCATCATGGCTTGTCGAGCATATCATCCCAAGCTGACAGGCATTGGATCCCCTTTGAATGACACCAGTACTTAAGCCAATTGTTGAAATTGATCATCTTGTCTTCATATTGTGGCATCATTCTTGGTGAGGGTAAGATGCTACTCAAGGTCATGGTCATACCGCCCTGGGCTACATGCTCAGAGAGCTCCTCTATGTCTCTTTTCATGTAGTCCAGGGAGGTACGTCTCAGGTCATTCACACCAGCATGGACAATGACTGAGTCATATCTGTACTTGCCTTGGAGTGACCTGAGTGCTTGTGTTATGTGGCAGATCCTAGCGCCCGACAGGCTGCTCACCGTGACCCTCTCCTTGTTCAGCCTGGTGAGCGGGACGTCAGTGTGCCTGACGATAGAGTCACCTATTACAAGTGTATCAGGCCCATGATTGAGTACAATGCCCCATTTGGTATGTACCTCACCCGGCACTTGCAACAACTAGAGAGACCCCAAAAGTACCTCACCAAGAGGATCAAGGGTCTCCAACATATGTCATATGCTGCCAGACTAAAGAAACTCCAGCTCTATTCAGTAGCATACCGCCTGCTCAGAGGTGATCTGTGCCTGACGTACAAGGCCATGTCCAATCAGGAATTGATGGGCATGCTCCACCTCAAAAAATCCAAATCCATCAGAACCATGAGAGCTAAAGATTTAAACCTCAGCACAAATATGAATAGGACATGCTGGAGGGACAGATTCATAACTCAGAGGCTTCCCATACTCTGGAACAGAATCCCAGTTCATGTTAGGCAGAGCCCCTCACTGACTCTCTTCAAGAGAAATCTTGACGAGTGGATGGGAGATCGTAGGTTTACCCCAGGGGTCATCTCTGTGTCACTACTAGACAGAGGAACAGTAAACTAATTCTATTATGTAAGGGAGTCTTCACTGTGTCACTACTAGACAGAGGCACAGTATTCTAAATCTGCTCTGTACACTTTTGTACCATTACATGGGGTGGCGAAAGTCACATCACTATGGCTAGGCTTATAAATGCCCCAGGGCAGATAGCCTAGTACTAAACTATGAAACTATGAAACTAACAACAGGCAGGATGCAAAGCAAAGAAAGTAGCAAGGGCAACATATCATTGTATGTTTGTATGTGCTACAGCAGTAACTCAACTGTACCACCCCCAAATGAATAGTACATTCTAATTTGTGACTTAACAGTAACTTCTCTTTGCTACCCCACCCACTAAAGAACAGGCTTATGAACCATTTTGCTAACAAAACACATTGGAAATGCTAAACATATATTCAAAGGACCTGCCCTGAAACATTTGTACATATGTATCACACAGCTCACTATTTTCATGCATTGTTAACCATTTGTACCTCTGAAATGGCTTGACAAACATGGCCATGCCATCAGTACACTTCTAACTACTGCTTTCTGCACTTGTTTTTAGTAATTTTCTTAAATTTAATTGCATTTTTTTAAACTGTATTTGCTTTAATATTGCTACGCACTCAAGTGTGCTAGCTTGCACTGCGTTTGAATTGTTTTTACTGCTGTTTTAGCTGCTTTCCTGTAAAAAAAAGTTCTGAGCTTGTTTCCTGCCTTTCCTGTAACTAGTCTAGTCCAGGTGCAGATTTACTGTATCCAGGACTGTTTGTATGTTTCTGAGCCCACCCCCCAGTCCTTTCTGTGTTGGAGGGAAGCCTTCTAGCTTATCAGTGGGAGTGGTAAGCACTAGGTAGCCTATCTACCACAAGAAGAGTGGTTTCTGGCCTAGAAATTGCTAGAAATTGTAGTTTATTGGCCGTTTGGGCAGTTTTTCCATCCCATTCAACTTTCTCATTGAAAAGCCTGTGTTTGTGTGGGTTTGCACTTGTTTAAGTTTTGCACAGCGGCGCTGAGCCGAGGTAAACTATTACTGGTACCAGAAAGTCTTCTCTTCAGTTTTTCCCTTAGATCTTGCTAGTTCTTTCTTTCTCTCTCTCTCTCTCTCTCTCTTGCACTTCATATAGCTTAATCGCTTTGTACTTCAACAGGTTTTTGTAGCAATTATTGTAGCATACCTAAGTGCCATCAGCACTAGTTGTTCTTCATGAAAATAGCTCCAGTACTTAGTAGTTATGATCAGGGCGATCACGGTGGTGCAGTGGTTAGCATTGCCACCTCACAGCAAGAGGTTCTCTGGTTCAATCCTCGGCTGGGGTGCCTTCTGTATGGAGTCTGCATGTCCTCCCTGTGGTTGCGTGAGTTTCCTCCAGGTGCTCTGGTTTCCTCCCACATCCCAAAGACATGCTGTAGGTGGATTGGACACTCTAAATTGGCCCTAGATGTGAGTGCTTGCATGTGTGTGCTTTCTGTGGAAGGTTGGGCGCTGGGCTGGCAACTTGACACTGTAAAACTCCACTGCCAATCATGAGCGGACAGGTGATCCACTGTGGCGACCCCTAACCGGGAAAAGCCGAAAGAAGAAGAAGACTTAGTAGTTATGACCACCCCTCCTGGCATGATTAAAGGGCAGTTCCCTGTGCTTTCTCCTATTAACCTGGTGCACTTGGGCATTCTGAGGCAGTGTAGCAACTGCCTCATGTACACAGATAACCCTCTCCTCTTACTTCCCAACACTCAGACTTGTGAGAGATGCACTTATATCATCATATTGGAAGCTATGCACTCTCCAGCCATGACCGGACTAGCTGATCAAGAGGAGAAGGTCAACACATGCACCACACCACATGGAACACATAGCCCTCCAGAACACCCACCATCACAGCTCTCACATAAAAACACAAACACACACCCACCTTTGGGGAGGCTCTCAATAGAAATTTATCCAAACAGCAGAGAGCTCCAAGACAGAAGCTCACTCGATCACTACAACACAGCACAAGCCACAGGACACATAGCTCACCTTCACAGTGTGCCCTTCAACCTAAGGCCCTAAGTCTAAACACCTTGCCCAATAATCATAGGTGATTCAATAGTAAGGCCCACAGATGTCTTACTCACTAGGTTGAATAAAGAGAAGGTAACAGTCAACTGTCTATCAAGTGCCAGAATCTGACACATAACACACACACTCAGGTCACTCCACAACATGTACAAGTATGTACACTTTAGACTATAGAGACTATAGAGACATGTAGACTATAGAGTCACCTATGACTAGTGTGTTGGGTACGTTGTTTTGCCTTATGGGCTGTGGTTAAGTGGCACACTGAGTCCGTGAGCTATGTGTCATTTGGGTTGTGTTGGTGGTGGGAGATTGCTTGCGTTTCTGCTTTGGAGGTCTCTGTTGCTTGAGCAGATTTTTATTGAGAGCCTCTGCAAATGTTTTTGTGTTTCTATGTGTGGATTTTGGTGGTGTAGGTTTAGTGGGACTACGTGATGAATGTGGTGTGGTGCAAGTGTTTACCTTCTCCTCTTGACTATCAAGTTCAGTCTTGGTTGAAGAGAGCTTTACCTCCAGTTTGGCTAGATAAGTGCATCTCTCACAGGTTGTAGTGTTGGGTGGTAGGAGGAGAGGGTTGTCTGTGTGCATGAGGCAATTGCTACATTGACCAAGATGCCCAGATTCATCAGATAGACAGGAGAGAACACTGGGAGCTGACCCTTGGACATGCTGGAATAAAAAAAATATTTTCCTCTAGACAAGTGAGGAAAGTGAGTACAAGAGCTGTTTTTCTCTAAGCAAGTGAGGAAAGTAAGTACCAAAACTGTTTTCCTCTAGGTAATGAGGAAGGGTGAGTGCTGTAGTAATTTGTAGTTTATTTAGTGCTTGTGGTATTGTATGAGGAAGTCAGGAGTGCCAGAAAAGTATGTAAGAGTGGTGCAGGATATGTACGAGGGTAGTGTGACAGTGGTGAGGTCTGCGTTGGGAGTGATGGATGTGTTTAAGGTGGAGGTGGGGTTACATCAAGGATTAGCTCTGAGCCCTTTCTTATTTGCAATGGTGATGGACCGGTTGACAGACAAGATCAGACATGAGTCCCCGTGGACTATGATGTTTGCAGATGACATTCTGATCTGTAGTGAGAGTAGGGAACAGGTGGAGGAGACCCTGGAGAGATGAAGATATGCCCTAGAGAGAAGAGGAATGAAGGTCAGCAGGACTAAGACAGAATATATGTGTGTGAATGAGAGGAAGGATAGAGGAATGGTGAGGATGCAAGGAGTAGAGGTGGCGAAGGTGGATGAGTTTAAATACTTGGGGTCAATAGTTCAGAGTAACGGTGAGTGTGGAAGAGAGGTGAAGAAGAGAGTACAGGCAGGATGGAGTGGGTGGAGAAGTGTGTCAGTAGTGATTTGTGACAGACAAGTACCTGTAAGAGTGAAAGGGAAGGTCTACAAGAAGGCAGTGAGACCAGCTATGTTATATGGGTTGGAGACAGTGGCATTGACAAAAAGGCAGGAGTTTGAGCTGGATGTGGCAGAGTTAAAGATGTTAAGATTTGCACTGGGTGTGACGAGGGTGGACAGGATTAGGAATAAGTATATTAGAGGGTCAGCCCAGGTTGGAAGGTTTGGAGACAAAGTCAGAGAGGCACAATTACGTTGGTTTGGACATGTGCTGAGGAGGGATGCTGAGTATATTGGGAAAAAGATGCTAAGGATGAAGCTACCAGGTAACAGGAAAAGAGGAAGGCCTAAGATAAGGTTTATGGATGTGATGAGAGAGGACATGCAGGTGTTTGGTGTGACAGAGCAAGATACAGAGGACAGGAAGAAATGGAAATGACTATCTGCTGTGGCGACCCCTAACGGGAACAGCCGAAAGAAGGTGATGATGATGATGATGATTTAGTGCTTACAACAATTTCTGAACAAGTGCTGGGCATAGATAAGCAAATTTAAGTGCTAAAACTGATGTGCACACTTGTACTTGTGCACAGGTATGTACAAGTGCACACTGATGTCCCACTCACCAGGCTAAACAAGGAGAAGGTCACTGTCAGCTGCCTGTCGGGTGCCAGGATTTGCCACATAACCCATGCACTCAGGTCACTCCACAACAAGTACAAATATGACTCTGTGATTGTCCATGTTGGTGTGAATGACCTGAGATGTACCTCCCTGGACTACATGAAAAGAGACATGGAAGAACTCTCTGATCTTGTAGCCCAGGCAGGTATGACCCTAGCCCTGAGTAGCATCCTGCCTTTGCCCAGAATGATACCGCAGTACAAGGACAAAATGATTGACTTCCACAATTGGCTAAGCTTCTGATGTCATTCTAAGGGGATCCAGTATCTGTCTGTCTGGGACGACATGGTTGACAGACCACGATGCTTTGCCAGAGATGGCCTGCACCTGTCATCCCAGGGATTCCAGATACTGGAAAATGCTCTTGCCGCCCCTATAGTGCCTTTTTTAGGCAAAGTTCAAATGACAAATTCACCACCATAACAGGAACAGGCAAGCAAAAACTGAGGATAATGCTACTCAGTGCTAGAAGTCTAAATCTCAAAATGCACTCACTCGCGGCACTCCTTAAAATGGAGAACATCGATGTCTGTGCAGTGACTGAAACCTGGTTCAAGGCTCCAGAGAACACCCCTGCATTACCAGGCTATAACTCGTACCACACTTTTCGGACATCTAACCTGGACAGGAACACCAAAGGCAGAGGTGTGTCCATATTCATTAAGGATATCCATACCTCTAGGCCAGTTGCTCAGCATAATGCAGCCGAGGTTATCCAAGTGCAACTAACTCTGGGCAAAACTGCAATCCAAACTGTAGCTTGCTACAGATCCCCCACCATGCCCCAGGATTCCCACTCTTCTTTTCCTGATATACTGGAAAATATTAGGGTTCAACCAAACACCCTAATATTGGGCGATTTCAACTACCCCACCATTAACTGGGAAAACTACTCATGTACCAACTCCTTTGCTCAGTGCTTTCTGGAATTCAAAAATTCCAGTGCACTGGATCAACTTATCCACACCCTCACCAGGGGCAACAATATCCTAGACCTAGTCATTACCAACATGAGTGACCGGTGTTCCACACCTGAAGTCAAATACTCGTTGGTCAGATCCGACCATAAGCTAATCACCCTAGATACCCACATCCCGCCACCACCCCACATTAAGGAAACCACGGTAAAAAATTTCTCCAAAGCCAACTTCATGCTTCTTAAGACAGAAGTGGTGAACTTCATGATACCCATGCAGATGGACAATACAGTTACGACTGCTGAATCCTACATAAATGCACTCTATAAGCACTTACACGAGTGCATGGATCATGCTATCCCAAACAGAACCAAGATGCTATCCTCCTAAAAAAGGAAGCCAATCTGGTGGTCCCCTGCCATAAACAAACTCTACAACAGAAGGAAGAAATTGTTGCAAAAGAGAGTAACATCCCATGAGTGGAGGAGCTCCCTGGTCAGCCTCAGCAAGAAGCTGAGATCCCTTATAAGATCGTCTAAAGCTAGCTATGAAAACAAGATTGCCACTGATTCTAAGGACAACCACAAAGCATTCTATAGCTATGTCAAGAATCTCAATGGCAACACTCAGATCTGTTCTGAGTTACAGCACAATGGCACAAAAATTACATAACCAACTGATATTGCAAACATCCTGGCAGATAAGTTCAGTGCTAACTTTACCCCCCTTTCATCCTCTAAAGGGCCCATATCTATACAGGAAGACTGTAGATTCCCTGTAATCACAACTTCACAGGTAAAAGCAGCACTCTCTAAAGCCAACAACACAGCATCCATGGGACCGGACAACATCCCAGGCTGCGTTTTACACCAACATTAGAATGAACTGGCTCCCCACCTAAGCACCATGTACAATCATAGCCTCACGTCAGGCTTTGTGCCCACTGAATGGTGCACAGCAACAGTTATCCCACTCCACAAAGGGGGAGCCACCACTGATCCTGGGAACTATCGTCCTATAAGGATGATGAGCCAGGTCTGCAAGGCCATGGAACATATCATCATGGAATTCAGAAACAAAGACATTGGTAACCTCCAAACTCTGGACCCCACCCAGTTCGGGTTTGTGAAAGGCAGATCTTGCCTCCTGAATCTAGTTGGCTTCTTTGAGGCAGTCACCAAAGTCGTAGACAAGGGTAAGGTGGTTCACACAGCCTATCTTGACCTTGTCAAGGCTTTCGACACCATCCCCCATTCTGGAATTATAGCTAAACTCACTAAACTAAGTATAAATCCCTATGTCACAAGATGGGTTGCCAACTGGCTCACCGACAGAACCCACATTGTAAAAGTTGCAGACTCCAAATCTGACTTCAAACCAGTGACAAGCGGAGTACCACAGGGTTTGGTCCTGGGACCTCTCCTGTTTGGTATCTACTTCTCTGAAGTACAGACTAACACAGAAGGCCTCTGACTAACAAAGTTTGCAGATGACTGCAAACTAGGAGCTATAGTCGAGTCCCCAAATGATGTGGACATCCTACAGAAGGCCCTCACTGAGACAGATGCCTGCTGTCAGAGCCATGGCCTCAAGCTCAATGTCAAAAAGTGCATTTTTATCCCCTTTGGTAAAAACTCTGTACCCATGAGCTACCACATAGGCGCAGTCTTCTTAACACCGAATGTGTGATAAGAGACCTTGGGACCCAGGTGGCCAGTAGTCTCTCCTTTGATAATCACATTGCCACAGTAGTCAGGAAATCCTTCTACATGGCACACCTCATCACAGAAGTGTTCTCATCCAGGAAAAAAGAGGTCATTGTTCCCCTCTTCCCCTCTACTAGACACTCATTAGACCCATTATAGAGTACAATGCCCCTTTTAGAATGTACCTCACAAGACATCTGCAGCAGCTGGAAAGGCCACAGAAGTACCTCACAAAGAGAATTACTAGCCTCAAACAGATGCCCTACACTGATCGTCTCAAAAAACTCCAGCTTTACTCTGTAGCATATCGCCTACTCCATGGTGATCTGTGCCTAACATATAAAGCTATGTCAAACCCAGAGCTGTTGGACATGCCACACCTAAAGAAATTCCAATCCCTCCAAGCTACACGCTCTAGGGACCTAATCCTTGTCACCACAATAAACAGGACTTGCTGGAGGGATAGATTCCTGTCCCAGAGACTTCCCTTACTCTGGAACAAGCTACCCATTTATGTCAAGCAAAGTTCCTCATTAACACTCTTCAAGAAAAATCTTGATGAGTGGATGGGAAATAGGAAATACACCCCGGGGATCACTTCTGTGGCTCTGCTCAACAGGGGCACAGGAAATTAACTTTCTTGGGTTGGCGTAAGCCAGGGAACTTTGTTGGCTAGGCTTACTTAGGCCCTTGGGCCAATAGCCTAGTACCTACCTATGAACCTATCAAGCTGTAAGTATGACTTTGTCATTGTCCATGTGGGTGTGAATGGCCTGAGACGCACCTCCCTGTTCTACATGAAAAGAGACATGGTGGAGCTCTTAGATTATGTGGCCCAGGCAGGTATGACCCTAGCCCTGAGCAGTATTCTATTGTCACCCAGAATGATACCGCAGTACAAGCAAAAAATAATTGACTTCAACAACTGGCTAGTTTCTGGTGTCATTCTAAGGGGATCCAGTATCTGTCTGTTTGGGATGACATGATTGATAGATCGCGATGCTTTGCCAGAGATGGGCTGCATCTGTCACCCCTGGGTTTCTGGGTACTGGCTAAGGCTCTTGTCATGCCTATAGTGCCTTTTTAGGTGGTGTTCGAAAGAACAAATTACCACTGTAACAGCTATGAATAAATGCAATCTGAGGGTCATGCTGCTCAATGCTAGAAGTCTAAATCTCAAGATGCACTCACTTGAAGCACTCCTCAAAATGGAGAACATCTACATTTGTGCTGTAACGGAGACCTGGTTTAAAGCAGCAGAAAGCATCCCTGAGCTACCAGGCTATAACTCATTCCACATCTTTTGGCCCCGAAACATGGACCAAAGCTCCAAATGTGGTGATATCTCCATATTCATAAAGGATATGCACACCTCCAGACTAGTAGCCCATCATAATGCATCTGAGATACTTCAGCTACAACTAACATTGGGTAAGATGGTGATCCAGGTCATAGCCTGCTATAAGTCCCCAGCTATATCCCTAGACTCTCACTCCATGTTCCTAAGCACTCTGGAATCTATCAAGGTCCAACCCAACACTCTCATACTAGGAGACTTCAACTACCCCTCCATCAACTAGGAAAACTACTCAAGAACCAATACACTAGCCCACCACTTCCTGGAATTCATCATTTCCAATGCCCTTGACCAGCTCATTCTGACCCCCACTAGAGGAAGCAACATCCTTGACATGGTTATTACTAACATGGGCAACCGTTGCTCCACACCAATAGTCAATCCCTCCCTGGTCAGATCTGACCATAAACTAATCACCATGGTAATCCACATCTCACCCACACCCCCGCCAAGGTAACCACCTTGAAAAGCTTCTCCAAAGCTGACATTGGGCTTCTAAAAATAGAGGTGGCTAACTTCATGGCACCCATGCCAATGGAAAATAGCTGCATGACTACCGAATCATACACCAATGCACTGTATGAACATGTACATAAATGCATGGAACTAGCCATACCCAACAGAACCATGACTCTCGCCTCCAAAAAAAAGGAAGCCAATCTGGTGATCCCCTGCCATTAATATACTCTACAAATGAAGGAAGAAATGATTGCAGAAAAAGGTGAAGTCCCAAAACTGGAAAAACTCCCTTATTAGCCTCAACAAAAAGTTGAGATCCCTCATCAAATCCTCCAAAGCCAGCTATGAAGGCAGAATTGCGGCAGACACTAAAAACAATCACAAAGCCTTCTATAGTTATATCAAGTACCGCCACAGCAATACCCAGATTTGCTCTGTGTTACTGCACAATGGTGCCTTCTATACTGAGCCAACAGATTTTTGCCAACATACTGGCTGACAGATTCAATACTGCGGTGGTGGTGCTGCAGTAGCATTGTCACCTCACAGCAAGATGTTGTCCTGTTCAATTCTCAGCTACAGCGTCTTCTGTGTGGAGACATGGGTGAATGGGCGTACCTTCCTTGATGGTTGTGCATCAGGGCCGGCAACTCGGCATGTAAAAATCTACTGCCAATCATTAGCGGACCGGAGTTTCGCTGTGGCGACCCCTAACCGGGAAAAGCCGAAAGACACAACAACTGGCTGACAGATTCAGTGCCAACTTTACCCCCCCCCAAAGGAACAATCACAGTGCTGGAAGAATGCCAGGCACCCAGATTTACTGCAGCACAGGTTCATAGGTCTGTACTAGGCTAATAGTCCTGGAGCCTTTACAAACCTAGCCCATAGTATTACACTGACATTGTGCCACCTGACCTTAGTTCCTAGTGCCTCTGTCGAATAGAGCTACTGGAGTGATCCCCGGGGTGAATTTTCTATTTCCCATCCACTCATTAAGTTTTCTCTTGAAGAGGGCCAGTGAGGTACTCTGTTTGACATGTATGGGAAGTCTATTTCATAGCAAGGGCAGCCTCTGGGTTATGAACCTATCTCTCCAGCACATTCTGTTGATTGTGGTAATGAGGTTGAGATCACTTGAGCATGTGGTGCAGAGGGAATGGGATTTCTTTAGCTGTAGCATTTCTAACAGAGCTGGATCAGACATGGCTTTGTATATCAAGCAGAGATCGCCTCTAAGTAGGCAATATGAGACAGAATAGTTGATGTTTTTTGAATCTGTTCATATACAACAAGTGTTTAAGGCCTAGGATCCTCTTTGTGAGGTACTTTTGTGGCCTCTCCAGTTGTTGCAGGTGTCTAGTGAGGTACATGCTAAATGGGCATTGTACTCAATGACTGGCCTAATGAGGGAAGAGTAGAGGGAGACAATGACCTCTTTCTTCCTGGATGCAAAACCCTTAGTAATGAGATGTGCCACACAGAAGGACTTTCTGACCACAGTGGCAATGTGGTGGTCAAAAGAGAGGCTGCTGTCAACCTGTGTTCCCAGATCTCTTATAACACCTTCTGTGTTCAGTGGACTACCATCGATAGGGTAATTCATGGGAACCGGGTTTTTCCCAAAGAGGATGATGACACATTTTTTGGCATTGAGCTTAAGGCCATGGTTCTGACACCAGTCGTTGGTCTCAGTGAGGCCTTTCTTTAGGATGTTAACATCAGTTGGGGAATTAATAATAGCTCCCAACTTGCAATCGTCTGCAAACTTTGTTGACCAGAGACCCTTGTGTTGGCCTGGACTTCAGAGAAGTAGATACCAAACAGGAGAGGACCCAGGACCGAACCCTGTGGGACTCCACTCATGATTGGTTGGCAGTCTGACTTGGAGTCTCCTACTTTCACACTGTGGGTTCTATCTGTGACCCAGTTTGCAACCCACCTAGTGATATAGGGGCTGATGCCTAGCTTAGTGAGTTTTTCTATGATTCCTGAGTGGGGAACGGTATCAAAGGCATTGACCAGATCAAGGTAGGCTGTATGAACTACCTTGCCTTCATCCACAACTCTGGTGACTGACTCAAAGAAGTGGACCAAGTTGAGCAGGCATGATCTACCCTTCACAAAAACAAACTGTGTGGGATCCAGAGTTTGGAGATTCCCTATATCCTTGTTTATTAGTTCCATGATGATGTGTTCCACAGCTTTGCATACCAGACTCATCAGGCTAATGGGGCGATAGTTCCCAGGGTCTGTAGTCGCTCCTCCTTTGTGGAGAGAGATGACTGGAGCAGTGCACCATTCGGTAAGGACAAAGCCGGAGGTGAGGCTGTGACTGGGAAGGGTACACAGGTGAGGTGCCAGTTCACTCTGTAGTTCATGTTGAACACAGCCAGGGATATTGTCAGGTCCCATGTAAGTGGTATTCTTGGCCTTGGACACTGCTGTTTTAAACTGTGCAGCAGTAATACTGGGTGCCTGGCAATCTACTGGTATTGTGATTGGTCCTTTGGGGGGAGAGAGGGGTAAAGTTGGCACTGAAACTGTTGGACAGTATATTGGCAATATCTGTTGGCTCGGTATAGGAGGTACCATTGTGCAGTAGCTCAGAGTAGATCTGGGTGCTGCCATGGAGATTCTTTACATAACTATAGAAGGCCTTGCAGTTGTCTTTACTATTTGCTACAATTCTGTTTTCATAGCTAGCTTTAGAGGATTTGATGAGGGATTTAAAGCTGCATTGTCCAAGGCCAAGAATACAACTTCCATGTGGTCCGATAATATCCCTGACTATTTTCTACATGAATTACAAAGCGAGGATTGAGGCTCCTTGATTACTGGTCTGGGGTAGAGAGGCCATCAGATATTGATGGCAGTAGTGGGTATTAATTGAACTTCACTGGCCTGTGGGCAGTTGTCACTGATGGTGTGTATTCTCTCAACAGCCACAAGGTAAACATTCGGAGTTTCATTTTCACAGCAGTTTTATTTATTTCTGTTAGTTGAGTTTAGTCAGGGAAAGCAGGCAAAGATGTCAGCAGAGAATTATGCCAAGCTGACAAAGAACCAGTTGGCCAAGGTGTGCAAAGCCAACAGACTGGTGCATGCTAAGCGGACTAAAGAGGAAATGATTTCAGCCTTAATTGCAGCTGCAGCATGGACCAGTGATCAGGAAGGCAACCAACCTGGTGTTGGGGATGTGCAGTCTTCAGAAACAGGACAGTTCACCTTTTTCTCAGAGGACTTAAAAATCCATCTGGAGTTAAAGAGATGAACTGGAGACCAAAGAGACACTGCGATGTTTGGAGGCTGAAGAAAAGGAGAAACAGTGACAACTGGAGGCCAAATGTTTGGAGACTGAAGAGAGACTGCAGCATTTGGAGATTGAAGAGAGACTGCGGCATTTGGAGGCTGAAGAAAAGGAGAAGCAGCATCAGCATGAGAGAGAAATGCTGACTCTTCATCAGGGTCATGAAGGTAATGGGGAAGGGAATAAATGGACCCCAGAAGCAATAAAGGTCAGTAAAGTTCTTCCACAATTTGCAGAGGAGATGACTTTGATAGTTTTAGTCATATATCTGAAAGAGTATGTAAACAGTATAATGTTGACTAAGAGCTCTGGGTATGGTTCCTGACCCCCTTACTCAATGGTAAAGCTGTAACTGCTATTTCTAAATTGTCTGATACTGATTGTTTAAACGGTGATAGAGTAAAACAATGTTTATAGAACTATTATAAGCTAACACCTGAAGCTTACAGAAAAAAAAATGTGAACATAGATACAAGGCAAATGAAAGTGCATGTGATTATATTGCTGAGTTAATTACTTATTTTTATAGGTGGGTGAGTGGGTGTCAGATCACCACTTTTGAAATACTGGCAGTCCTTCTGGTGAGGGGAACAAGCCATTAGTACTTTGCTTGAAGACAAACCTTAATCTCTCCCAAAACACTCTAGCTTGGTTCTCAAGTTACCTGTCTGATAGGACTCAGGCTGTCAAATGGAATAAAGCCACCTCTCCTTTCTTACCAACCCCAACTGGTGTCCCTCAGGGCTCTATCCTCAGACCTATGCTATTTAACATCTTTATCAATAATTTCCACTCCGCTATTCCTAATGCTAAAGTCATTCAATATGCTGATGACTCAACCTTAGTCTGCTCTGCCTCTAACCTTCCCGAACTGCTAACTAAAACCCAAATCGTCTTCTCAACTACTGAGACCTGGATGCACCAAAATCACCTCTCTCTCAATGCAAACAAATCTAAAATAATCCTATTCTCTCCCTCAAAATCTTTCTCATATGACAAAAATTCCTTCCAAGTTCTTTGCCTAACCAATTCCCCCATCAAAGTGGTCCCCTTCGCCAAACTCCTAGGTGTTACAATAAATGAACACCTCAGGTTCGACATCCATATTCAACAAAATATAAAGAAAACCCACCAAAAGTTAGGGATGCTATATAGGAACAATTGCTTCCTCTCCTCCTCCACTAGGCATACCCTGGCCACTACTTATCTTCTGCCTTCCCTATTGTAAGGAGCCCCCTCTACTAACAAACTTGACATTTTCCATCACCTCTAAACTTGAAATCTGCTACAATAAAATCTCCAGACTTGCCACCAGAGCCAACAATTCTACCCATCACTGCCTCTCCCTCCAATCTCTGAACTGGCTAGAACTCCCAAACCACCTAGACTATCTCCAACTTACCACTGCACACAGACTCTTATTTTACCCAACAAAATGCCTGCTCTGACAAACATACTTCCACCCGACACCCCTAATAGAACTCTAAGATCAGAAAACCAAAACTTAATAATGATCCATAAACCTAAACGACCTGTCAGCCAACTTCTTCTTTCTTACTCCCTAGGTAGGAAATGGAATTCTCTCCCTTCAACACTAAGAACCCTGCCAAACAGAGAGAACTTTAAATCACAGCTATTCACCTACCTGTCCTCCAAACGGAAATGTATGTGCTTTCATCCTACCTAATTTCTTTGTTAAGCTCTTGGCCCCAGAAGGTTTTCCTCCTGCATTCCTAAATGACATAACTTACTATATCCTTTCAAAGTAATTTCCCAAAGATATTAACTATGTAAATATTGTAAATAGCTTCTTACTCTATATGCATGACTGTATGTTAAATGACTCTGCACAAGGAAAATTTTCCACAGTGGTCTAAATTGCTTATGCTTTGCTTTGAATTCATATATTTGTAACTTGTTAATTGTTACTGTTTTTCAATCTTAGTCTTTATTCTTTGTCATGGAGCTTTTCTCCCCGGGCCTCCACTGGAAATGGGCTCTCTGAGCTTAGTGGACTTCCCCGGTAATCAAACTGGAAATAAAAATAAAATGAGAATCTGGTTGGCAGACCAAGAGTGTAACTCTGCCAATGAGCTAGAGAGAAAAGGAGGATCTCTACCTAACAGGCAGGGCATCACTGCACAAGATGGGGATACCCAATACTACACATGGATATAGGGGAACCCATGGTGGGCAGCCTAAATCACAACAACAGAGTCTACCAGTAACAGGGGAAGCCACTAGTTCAGGTATATGGCCAGGATTAGGGGTTAGATTTAAATGTAAC